>NW_010166964.1:0-42051 GCF_000695765.1 Mesitornis unicolor
TTTATATTTTTAATATAGATTTTATTTTATATTTTATGTTTTATTTTGGTTTTTTAAGGCAGTGCAAGTGGGGCACTGGCCAAATACCACTGAGCCTCGAGAGCCTCCCAGCTATGCGTGGGGCACTGGCGATACGCACACGCACACACCCTGTGGCTTGTGTTTCCACTGCAGGCTGTGCTATGCAAAGGAGCGCCTTGCAGCTGAGAGGAGTTTGAGGCAGTCTGACTGCAGTGGTCCATATCTCTGCCTAAATTCACGGTGAACCAACCCACAGTGAAATGTTGGCTGTGAGCTGCGGGGAGGAAGGAAGCTGGGGTTGGGGGAGAGAAACTGGGGGACTTGCTGGCTTTCGTGCACTGTCACCAGAGGGTTACCATGACTTCATTTTCCAGCTGGGAAAAGCAAAAATGGACCTTGTGAACTACTTCAAAATATGTCCAGCTCTCCATGGGAGGCTGAAAATGTCCAGGGCTCTGGGAAAAGCAGCCGGGTGCTGTGTTCGCTGCCAAAATGAGCCAAACTGGGAAGCATTTGCATTTGCCCAGCCCCAGGCAATGAGGGCAGGTAAGGACCTTGGGCAGTTGGTGGCCCCTTTTGAAGTTTTTATGGAAATGACCTTGCCAGACACCTCCTTCCATCAGTTCCTTGGGAGTGAGAAGAGAGAGCCCTGCTCCGAGCTACTGCTCCTCATTACAATTATGCGGTGGTGCTTTTTTAAATTAATTATGTTTTTTCAGGAGGAGTAACTCTTTGGGTGTGAATTTTGCTGGAGAGTAACTGCATCTTCTTGACTGCAGTGCTGCTGGATGCGTCCAAGATACCAAGCAGTACTCTGCTGTGCAAGGGGGTACTCAAAGGGGTATTCTACCAGTTAAGGTGGTGTAAAACCAGGGGTCAGGTTCGTCCTTGGAGGCAGAGGGAGCCCAGCAGCATCAATCCCAGGAGCTGCTCGTTGTGCTTCAGAAATCCTCTGGGACATGTGGTGTGGCCACATGGCATTGTTTGGGCATGTGCCAGGCGAGGAGACTGGCCAAAACCAGAGGAGCGGGTTGGAGTCTCCAGGTGGGAATTGTCTGGCCTTCCCCTGCTCCTGATGCACCGTCCCTGCCACACTGGGAAAGACTCCTCCAGCTCCTTTGGAGCAGTAGGAAGAGCAGGATTTTGTGAGAAACAGCCATTTTCACACAGCATTTCTTTTGCATGAGGTTTGTGCCTTTTTAGACTGAAATCTAGCAGGACAGACAAACCCTTCCAGGGAGAGCAGCCTGGTTTGGCTGTTTCCAGGCTTCTCCCCCACTGAGGTGGCCCATGATGTCCATTTATGCCAGGGCTCAGCCTAAGGGGCTTCTCCATGGACCAGGCAGGGGAAGCAGCATCCAGTTTAATTCAGTTAATAAACACATCCTTCATTTCCAGCCTCTCTTCCTCTGCGAATGCTGCTTATCCCAACGAAAGCAGCTCAGATTTGGCCAGGGATCAGCCCCAGGAGTTCGCAGGATTCACAATTCACAGATGTTGGGAGCTATCAGGCTCAGTGTGGGTGGGGAATGTCAAGTCCGAAATAGCTCCCCTGCCACCCTGGCACAGGCAGCAAAGAAAATGTTTCCACATGACATTCTTCGAACCAAAATTTCCTAGGAGGAAAACACGGAGGGGAAAAAGAAGAGGCAATGGCTGCTGCCTCAGAGGGCTCCTGGCTTTCGTTTGGGAAGTTGCCATTTGTGCTGACATCAGCTCAAAAGATGCGCCCTAGGTGGGCTGTAGGGCTGTCCTCCTCTCTTCACACACACAAATATATACGTCTGCTTGAAGACGCAATCCCACTGCTGCATAGATACATGGCCGCTATTTTTTCCTGCTGGAATCCATTTTAATTTAGCTCCTGATTCATATTTCATTCATTCTCCAAAACCACAAAACCAGGATAGGTTTACAGCCCGTACTACTTGGATGAGCCATGGAGAGGGAAAAACAGAGGAACAAACCCAGGTTGCCTTCCCGAATGGTTTTCTGATTTAAAAATAAAAAAATAAAAAAGAGGGGGAGGGGATTAAAATCTTCCCTCCTGACTTTTCTTTTCATTCAGGAAAAACAAATCTGCTTTTCACCTTCAGTGGTTTGTTTTGGTGGACTTCACTAAACTCTTGTTTCTTTAGGCTTTTAGCGGCCTGAAAAATACGACTCCTATTTCTTTTTTTCTTACTTTTTTCCCCCCCCTCAAGATGTTTGAAATTATTCCTGGTTTTCATGTGGAAAACATATACGTTATTTACAGAACACTGAAACAACGAAAGATTTCTGTATCAACAATAGGTCAAAAGATATAGAAGGAAACCTTAACAATTCTATCTGACCGTTTTCTTAGGGGGAGGAGGGCAGGAAGGGGAGGCAGAGGAACAAAAGTTCAGAGTTAATTTTAATTGAGGAATTTCCCCATATTTTGTCATTCAGCTTTTGAAACCGTGACCACAACAGACTGAACCGTGGCGCGAGAGAGACCGAAAATTTCCCCCGGCAACTCGACGCAGGTATTGGCCACGGAGTTGAGGAGGAAAGCTGTGAAACGAAATTCGGCACGGGCAGCGCACCCAGCGGAGGAAACTCCCGCCATCTGGAGAGGAGGATGAGCGGTGGCCACAGCAGGCTGCAGAGGGCTGCCAAAATTAAACCGTGAAGTCAGGCTGGAAAGCGACCAATGATTGGTGAGATCAGAAGTTCAGAGATGCCCCAGATGAGCTCCCAACAACAAGTGTGGCCGGCGCACACCGACGTTTATTAAGGATGTGGAGAGGAGGGGAAAATATCCCTGCAGACGATGCCCAGCTGGCGAGGAGGGACTGGCGGGGGGGGTGCTTGATGAATCCCATTGGCCAAGCCCCTGCGAGATCCCACCCATCCGCAAGTGTAAAATAAATCTCTAAAGTTGTACCTCGTGTACCACTTGACCTTATTGCTTTTAGCCTGCTGCCTTTATATCTATTTATTTATTTTGGCGTGGTTTGTACCCAAAGAGGGGCTGGAAGGAGATGAATTTCGACCCGGCGCCGTTCACCACCTTGCAGTACTACCCTGAGCCCTGCATCCCGCGGTGAGTCTCCGAGCGTGACGTAGCTCTCTCCTATCGCGGCTTCGATCGCAGCCGCTCGGGGAATTCTTAACTTTGCTGCGATCGGCCGGCGGCAGCTGGGCTGCACGCGGAAAAAATGCGCCACTCTCTTCACGCTCGGTGGAGCTTATTATTATTTTTGGCTTTCTAACAGGTTACTGTTTAATTATAGGCATCCGTTTGAGAGATCTCCCTTTTCCTCTTTGGCATTAGAGGGGGAAAATAAAAAAGGATAAATAGCATGGAAGCTGATAGTATCTTTTCGCTGTGTTTTGGAGCAGAAGGTTGCTCTGCGCTTTGGGTAGCGCAGGAGTTGTTTTAGCTTTCCACAGTGTGTTTATTTGTTCTTTTAATTGAAAAAGCTCCCAGAAAGAATATGAGCTTAACTATTAAGCTCTGAGATTTTGGAAATTAGAGGATAAAGAAATCAATTAAAAGATCCAGAAAGGGGAAAAAAAACTGCCTTCTAAGAGAGAGCGCTTTTCCAAGAGTGTATTTTCCTTCTGTTTCACAGCCAACATCAGAGCCTGACAACCACTCTTATTTTAGCTTTGTTGTTACGCTGCGTTTTATAACTTTCCAGCAGATAAAAGAGCATGTCCGCACGAGGTGTCACGGTATCACATTGTCAGTTTGTTTGTTTCTCCCAACAGAAGCTACTATATTTAAGCATGTAAATGACATGTAGATGGTATTTTTCCAGTCGTAAAGTTCGGAGAGGTGAAATCCTCCGAGCCCGGTCGCTTGTCGAGCTACTTTAAGACTCGTTTCTGGCTGTGTTTTGGAAAAAAGCCCTGGCTGGAGTCTCAAGGAGGCATTTGATCCCCAGAAGGGTTAACTCTTAACTCTGCATCCTCTGCGGGGTGCTGGCTGTTGGGATGTCATAGCTGTCACCTGCTGGAGAAGGGGCTTGGCCGCCATCACCCACCCCATTGCATTACAGGCAGCTTCGTCATCGCTCCTTTTTTATTTTTCCCCCACTATCACGATTTGTTGCAATATTTGTGGGGGGTTTTTTATCTGTCGGGTGCTCTGCCACTGCTGTGTGAGAGCCCGGAGCTTGGGGGGAGCCCTGGCAGCGAGGAGCGGCCGCGTTTGGGGCCAGCAGCGGGGCAGGATGGGAGCTGGGAAATAGCGCGCGGTCCTTGGCCCCGCTGCCGTGGCCGAGGAATGTGGAACCGAGCCGGGGGTATTGGTTTCCCCGGCGAGACCTTCCACAACACGAGCCGTGGGGCCACCCTCTGACCTCCCGGCAGCCCACCCAGCACCAGTGACCCCAGCAGGGACGTGCGTGGGACCAGGAGAGCAGCGCCTATGCGGGAAGGGGGATTCAGTGGGATCTTCAGTGGATTAAGAAATGTCAATAGCTGGAAGCTATGGCCAGGCAAATGACCAAATAGAAAATTCAAAGAGAAGTAAGAAAAATAATTGAAAAGCGTGAAGGTGCACCAGGAAGCATACCTGAACTCTGTGATGGCTTCCTGGTGAGCTCCTGCCAGCCACATCCCATGTCAAAGAGCAGGCACTGGGGTTCAGGCAAAAACAAACAGCTGGAGTGGGAACTGAAGGAACACAAATCCCTTGGCTGTCTTCTGTGTAACTTTTTAAACGAGCCTGTCTCACCCCAAATCTGCATCTCAGGCCCTTCACCAGAAACGCTGCTCCACGCCTCGGCAGCGTGATGAGTTTTTAAGTGACCGCTGCAGCGTGGGAAGCCTCGGGACAGCTTGGGACAGATAAGGTTTGTGACAGCCCTCGGTCATAAAACCCGATCAAGACGTAGCTCAGAGCAACGCCGTGTCTCAGCTGTTATGCATGTCTGTTTACATGAGCCGCGGGTGGCACTTGTCCAGTTATTAGTCGCTGTGCTCTGCCACAGGCCAAAATCAGCCGAAAGCTCATCCCAGAGAGACTTTTCTCAGTCTGAAGACATAGATGGTCTTCAGCTTTGAGCTCCTTCGGTTGGGCACCTTTCACGATGTGCTCTGATGTTCATCTGACTGATTTAACAAAATCGAATAGTTTCATAATTGCATTTATTTTACACGGTTTGAAACACTCTTGCTTTGATGTGGTCAAAGTGCTTTATTATCTAATACCAGCGTGCTTCTTTGCAACTTTAAAATGACATCTAGTAATAATCTAAACTGCAAACTGATAACACAGAGCTAAGGCATGCCAGCAAAACAGCGAAAAGTGTTTGAAACCCTGTTAAAATTGGGGGAGGGGGTGCAGGTTTCCCTATGTGAAGAGGGAAGCAGTTACAAAGCTTAGAGCTAACTGGGATTTGTGGCTTAGATTTACCCTTTGCTGTTGCTTTATCTATTAATCTCTTCATTCTGGGGGTGTCCAGCATGCAGACAGCGTGGGAGCCAGCTACAACATTTCCTCTGTCAAGAGGCGAACACAAATAACATTTAGTAGCTTTAACTTATTGTGCCATTACGACGCTTGCATGCTCCCTGCCTGTCATTTCACAGCATGAAACTGTGCTGCTGCTGGGGTATATCCAAATAATGCAGTAATTCAGTGCCATGGATGAGAAAAAATAGTTAGGCGCCTGGGCTCCCAGTGCTGGGTGTTATTGTGGAGGCTGCTCCAGCCCAGCTCTCTCCTTTAGGCATTTTATTTCTTTGTAAATGTGGGTGCTAAAACAAAAGCACGCCCTGCATCACATAAAAGTTAGGAAGCTGAAGTGAGCTTGGGAAGGGATGTCCTGAGTGGGCTCATCTTTCTTCTTCTAAACAGAAAGAGATGCTGAAATGCAGCAATAGCAGAGTGGAACAAAAACCTCGCTGTTTGTTTACCTCTGCTTCCCTTATAAAGAGATTTGCATGAAATGCTTGAAATTGGTGATAAAGCAGGCTCAGGGCTCAGGATTCTGTAAGGACAGAAGCACCTGTACTGAAGGGATGAGTCACTGCCCCCCATGAATTACTTGTTTGGATGGTACTGTGGGAGCTCTTCCGGTGCTGCCGAAAACCTAGGCCAGCTTTGAGTCATAAAATGAGGTAACCATCCGAAATGGGTGTGATTTCCACCTTCCAAGAAGTGCCCATCCGACTGCAGTTGAAAGTCGCTAATGCAAGATGCAGAAGGCACTGTAATTACGATCAAAGCCCAGCTGTTGGGAGCTGTGTAATTAGTCTCTCACTCCAAAGCCGCTCTTTTTTCAGCTAATGCCTGGTTGGGGGAGTGATGTTTACAGATAAGTTACTTGTCTTCTTGGAAATAATGGTCATTAGGCTGCATTTTACCCGGGAGCTCTCTACTTTTGGGGATGCACCTGCTGGTGCACGGGGCTGTGGTCCTGCTCATCCCTCTCCCTGCACCCGGGCTAATTGGTGGCCTCGGGATTGTGCATGGCTGATGTGTTGGAGGCGTTTACTGTGGCTCGCTCCTTCCCCGTGGATGAAAGGCCTCTCGCACAGGCTGCTCTTCCCTCTTTCATTTCTGGCTTTGTATTCTCAGCACAGTGTGACACGGCCCAGCCTCCCAAATCTCACTAGTCACAGAGGCTTGAGGAGCAACCTTGAAATCCTTTGGTCCATGCAGCATCCCTGCTGGAATTCGGGTTTCTCAGATGCACTCCTGGGTTTTGGAGGAATAAGGGGTGCCAAAAACCAAAATAAAACAAAAAAAACCCTCAACCAGGTATAGAAAAATACCCTATTTTTGAAGAGGAAACTGTCAGAAATTAGTTTGGGCATGGAAGGGAGGGGAAGGTGTGAGCCGTGGCAGCAGCATCTATTGAGTGCCTTCACCTTAGAGATGGGAGCCCAAATTTGCCGTGTGGGCAGAAAGACCTGAAGCCAAGTAAGGAAAGCCGCATGCCTTGGCATGGGTCTGGCTGCAGAAACGGCTGTCAGTACAGCAGGCACTTCTAAAGACTGAGAAAGGGGTGAGAAATGGTTTCGGAGCAGCTCGTGGTGTGCTCGGAGCCACCGGGCACTTCTGGAGGAGCAGAAGGGGCTCCAGGGAGGCAGGAAAAGGTGGAGGGGATCAGGGAGATGCCACAACCCCTTCACAGTCGTCATCAAAGTCAGAACTTTTCTCTTTTCTTCTTCAAAACCGTATCAGCCCCTCAAGAGTGTTATAAGAAAATATTTATCTGCTTGGAGGTCCTTTTAGTGCTGCTTCAAGGATTAAAGTGAAACCAAATCGACTCTTTTCTGGTTTTTTTCCCCTCAGATCTCAAAATACTGTAAGGAGAATAGATGAAGTCTTTCATGTGGTCTTTTTTACTATGAGGAGAGAATACCTAATTCACAGGCTCTTGCTCAACTTCCAAAAATACTGAGGAAATTAAAGCAGCAGGTTCTCAACAGCTCATCTGTTCAGAGATGTTTAGGGTGTTCACGGTACATAAGTTATAATTCCTTGCTGATTTGCATGGTACTGTCTGTTATAAGCTAACTTGTAATGGCTCCTCTCAGCAAACACAAAGATTTCTGGCCTGATACAGAGCAGAAGGGCTCAGTTTCGATTCTGGGAAAAATAAAACCATTTGTTGTCCCAACATGTGACCAAAGGAGTATTGAACCCCTATTAAAAAATGTCCGTAGGTATCCCAAGGCTTGAGGAAGGAACGAAGGGTCTTGGGTGAGGAAGAAGTCAAGGAAACTTGATACCTATTTCTAAGCTAATTTTCTACTTAAAGTGGAAACCTTCACGGTCGTTGTTGTGGGAGCCAATGGATTTACTGCCATACAAAATGTTAATTTGGTAGATTTTGTAGCCCGTGATCAAAACTGAAATAATCAGAAAGAAAACCTTTTGCTGTAATAGATTTCTGAGATCCATTTGACAAGGTCTGCTGATAATAGATAAATATCTTTCCATCTGCTTAAGTAGCTTCATGAAAACACCTGTATCTGTTCTTGGGGCTGGCTTGGGAGGTTTTGGTGCCTGTTTGTAGTCGCTTCCTTCTGTGCAGCAGAGCGTGTCCCCAAGGGTTTTGCTGCTGAGTCATCTCCAATCAGGTGTTTGTTCAGCTGGCTCCGAGAGTTACCGTGGGCATTAGGTGGTGAAATATCACAGGATTAAAAATCTTAAACAACAAAATTCCTTCACATTGTCTCCCAAGTTTGGTTGTTCGTATTTGTGAATTTTCCTCTTAAAATACACAGGCTGCAAACATCATTCCTGGTTTTGATGGGACTGGAGACTCTGATGTATCCATAGCACTCCGGGAGCTACTGCTTTAAGATAATCACAAGCAGAAATGAATCACATTAGGTGTGGCAATGTATCGATCAAATTATAGGGAGTCAGCCCTGTAATGTCTTAGCACCAGGCACAGTTGCAAAAGCAGCACTCCAGGTATCATACAGTTTCTGATAAACAGTTTGCTTGTTCTTGTCTACCAGGACCATAATCTACTCTTAATTTCTCTTGTCCTTCATCTGCAAAATGCAGCCATGCTGTGACACAGAGCAAGGTTGTTTCAAGTGGTTCGATAGAAGGATTTGCTGCCCTTGGGCTTCATTGTCCTCTAAGAGCATCGCTGGTGGCAGGGGTGGAGAATAGAAGTTACTGTTTATCACCCAAAGCACACCAGATTTAGCAGGTTGGCCGTGGGGGTAACAAGTGGGAGCTTCAACTAAATTCAAATTGCAGGCCTCTGCACCTAACATCTGCTTTGCTGGCGTTTCTGGTTTGCATTTTAATTATTTACTGAAACACAGGATGCTGCTGTTTACAGTTTCCCGCTTCTAAAGAGTTCTGGGGACTTTCTGTATTATTGTGATGGTTTATTTTATATTTTTGTAAAATTCAACCTTCCAGAGAGAGTTCGACAGTTTCCACAGCCGCTGGTGGAGCTCCCTTGGAAGGACCCCATGTAAATGCACCATATCTTATAGTAGAGTCCCATACACTGTACCCCTATGTCTATCTGCCACTAAATAGAGAATATAGTGTTGAAAAGCCCTATTATCTACTCAGCTGCGTGTCGTCTGTGTACTGTGTCTGGAGCATGGAAATCAGAGGTGTGAGAGCCCCTCAGATGATGCTTCACCCCTGGGAGAAGCCCTGAGCTCGACTTCATCTCTGCAGGCATCGAGTATTGTACATGAGATGTTGTTGGGTTCTGATTGTGCCTTTTAAAAGAGGTACAAATCAATGTGTTTTCCTCTTTTTCTGGTTTATTATTCTTTGGGAGAAATACTGCTCTGGCTTTGCTCCCTGGACTGTAACAGCTGCTTTTTGCACCACAAAATCTCATTTTTATGGTGTTAACAAGCAAGCCGGTCAGGAACCCAGAGAACTCCCCATGCAAGTGGGACTTATCTGTCGTACCCCCCTCTTTCAGAGCCTTGTAATATCAAATGAGAACCAGCTCCTGCTGTCCCCACTGCCTTTCTGATGCGCTTGGCTGAATTATTTTACCCTGCGTAACAAATAAAATGATTTCTCATTCTGTGTTGTGGTCTCTGTATTAGTGGGATGGAGGTGGATGGGTGAAACGTGAGCGATGCTGGTCGCGCTCAACGCTGCAGAATTTCAGCAGGCAATAGGTGAAAGATGGAAAACCCAGGCCTCCTCGTTTCCTGTGGGAAACATTGAAAGCATGCTCCTTGTGACAAATGGACAGCAATGAACTGCTCTAGATATCACAATTGAGTAAATGCTGTACTCGCAGGAAAAATAGTGATGAGCAAAGCTCAAAAGGGGGATTTAATTCAGCAAGGTCAGATTTCCAACTGCTGCCTCTTCAGAACTTTTCGATTTTCCTTATTATGCACCTAAAATCACTGCAGTGATGGCAGTGATGGCAGTGATGAAGGCCTGTATATAGCTGTATTTTGTCATGGCTGTCATCTCTTGAAAATTACATCACCCACTCTCCTTTCTGGGGCTGTTGCTTTCTTGTCTTTTAATATTCCCTGTGGCTGCAGGGTTCTGGATAACCGGAAAGGCCATGGTGAGCTGCTTTGGGCTGCTTTGGGCATTTAACACCTTCCTTTTCTCCGCCATCCTCCTCCAGAAAAGATAAGGGGGGCTCTCTACACTGTGCAGCAGGATGCAACAGCAGAGATCTCAGAGTCTAAAGTTTATCTTACAATACTTATCTTTGAAAATCCCTCAGAATTTTGAGGGCCGGGCCTGGATTTTCCACTCGTGTTGGTTTTGAGCAGACTTTCTCACTTACTGCAGTCAACACTCTCACCTCGGACCCACAGCTCTGCCTCCTCCCTCTCCAAACAGGCACCGCTTTTAACCACCACTGCAGAGAGTTTTGGGGAAGGGATGGACTGGAAAAGTGAGTTACAAAATAATACAATTGCAACTGCTTTATCATTGCTTTTTTGTTTTGTTTGATTGTTTTAATGCTTTCTAAAAATAGATGGAGATTTCCATTTTCTTTTACTATTCAATTTGGAAGTTCTCAGTACCATGTATCCCTGGAGATGTAGTGATTGCCAGCAGGTCTCTGTGCACTTCACAGATTTGGTGGCACTGCCATGCCAGAGGCATGGAAGGGCAAATTTGGACAGGACATCCACGGGCCAGGGTCTGAGCTGGATGTCCCGAGCTCCAGGCTTGCTCTCTAGCCCTAGGCTTCCCAGCGTGGGTTGCCCAGGTCCTGGGTGGTCTTCTGGAGGTGTTGAGGGCTCTGTACCTCAGACCAGAAAGCAGCAAGTGGAGGAATTTCTGTGGCAGGGCTTTCACCTTCGCCAGAGCTTGCTCCTTGCTGAGAGAGGGAGTGGGTGTCCAGGCTGAGCAGAGCGGAGGGGATGTCCGTGGTTGGGCAAGGAGGTAGTTTCCAAGGATGGGTGAGAAGGGGGTGTCCAAGGTTGAGTGGGAGACAGCTGCCAGCTTGCTTGCTGCCTTCAAAACCATTCCCCTTCTGCTTTTGCCTGGCAGTGCAGATTCCTCAACTCTCTCAGTCTGTCTTTATAGGACTGGAGCACCTCTCCTATGGGGACAGGCTGAGACAGTTGGGGTTGTTCAGCCTGGAGAGGAGAAGCCTCCAGGGAGACCTTGCAGCAGCCTTCCAATACCTGAAGGGACTACGAGAAAGCTGGGGAGGGACTTCTTACGAGGGCATGGAGTGATATGATGAGAAGTAACAGCTTTAAACTGGAAGAGGGGAGATTTAGATTAGGATATCAGGAAGGAATCCTGCCCTGTGAGGGTGATGAGGCCCTGGCCCAGGTTGCCCAGAGAAGCTGTGGGTGCCCCCTCCCTGGCAGTGCCCAAGGCCAGGTTGGACGGGGTTTGAGCAGCCTGGGCTGGTGGAGGTGTCCCTGCCCATGGTGGAAGTAGATGGTCTTTAAGATCCTTTCCTCAGGACTCTCTGATTCTGTAAGAGAGGTCTGGGTAAGTTTACAAGATGCTGAAGGAATCTTTTGAGGAAACAAAAAATAATTAGGGGTGACTTGCTCCAGCAATCAGGGGATGGTGCCTCTTGTGCTGGTGCAGTGATGAGCTGCCTGAAGCCTTAAGGACAAAGCAATGCTTCTGTTATGTGGAAGTGGTCGCTGCTGCAGGGCTGATAAAGCTGACACGTAGACAGCAGATGAGATGTAGACAGGAGATGCAGTGTGTTCCCGGGCGGTGGGGGGTACTGGATGCACTCTCAACTCCTTCTGCATCCAGAAGCCGTTCCCAGCAGTTTGCAGGGAGCAGGCCATGCAGTGCCCAAGCTGGGCACCCTCCCCATGGTAGTACTCGGAATACAGAGGGAGCCTTTTTCCCCTGAAAGAGCTCTGCTACCAGCACGAGGCCTAGGCCTGCGCTGCTATAACGGGCTTTGAGGGGCCGCCGCAAACGTTGCATCCACTGCAGGCATAGTCTTACTCAAGATGAAAGGAGATGATGAATGGAAAAAAAATCCCCCTTGTGTTTTGCAGCATGGTGAATTGGGAGGATCGTTCTGTGCAGCCAGTTTCACTTTCTTTGATACAGGTCACTGAAGGCCTGAGGAGAGAGCAACCAGAAAAGCTGAACCTTCCCTTGCTGCCCCTTTCCATTCAGCTGACACACACACACACACACACAAGTGTCATTTGCCGAGAGAATGGGAAGAAGCTAAGAGTCCTCCCCAGGCTGTCCTCAACAGAAGCTGTAGGACACTGGCAGTGTCACAGAGCCCTTCGCTGCTGTCCCTTCCTGTGTCCCCCTATCTCCTTGGCTGGTGGATACCTCTGGGATCAGGGTTTCTCTGTGCCACTGGGCCACTTTTCTCTCAGCTGCCCCTCCACATAACCCATGCTGCTGTCCACGTGTTTTTAGTGAAATAAATATCTGAAAACTGTGAGATCTGGAGGAAAAAAAAAGGATATTTGAGCCATAGGAGGGACTTATGTTCCGTCTCAAAAAAATCCTGTGTGTTGGTGTTTGTTATTCCCTTCCACACATGTCCATCAGTATTCTTCCAGAGATGTTTTCTAGGACTAACACATAGAAGCAGTGTTATATGGAAAGAAAAATCTGAAGGACTTAAAGAAGCTGCTAGAAGTCTAGATTTTAAAAAGCTAAATCTGAAAGCTGGGCTGGAAATTGAGAAGAGAATAAATCCTTGTGAGTGCAGTTCAGCAGGATCTGGCTCTGCCGGGATGGGAGTCAGTCTCTTTTGGGCTCACGTGAGCCAAGACCTTGGAATACGTCATCGGGCAGAAAAAGAAATGGGAAAACGCATCATTTCGGTGCAGTTCATGCTGGGAAGGGGAGGCTGCTGGTTGATGAAGCAGACACGGGTGTGCATTGCTGGCTGGGGGTGGCCGATGGGGACAGGCGTGCTCCAGGCTTCGGGGAATTCCAGATGACAGTGCCAGCCAGGCACACGCTTGTCCCGTGCTGCCAGGTCCCGCGTCCTCCTCCTCTCGCGCAGCTGTGAGCTCTGTTCGGTGGCGATGCTGGCAAATCCCTGCGGTGCTAAAATGCGGAGCGGGGGGAATTCCAGCAGGACGGGGGCTGCCAAGTTCCTCCAGTTTGAATGGCGGGGTCTGAAAAGGAGCCCCCTGCTCACTCCAGAACTCAAACCACAGCTAACACCAACATTCAGGCAATGAAGCATAACACTCATGAACTTTAAACCATGTGTTTACCACGGCTCTTGATGCATTCAAGGTGTAACCGGAGAAGGCAGGGACCAGCTCTTGGACTGGGACTGCTGGAGCTGCGGCTGCTGACTGCTCTGCTCAGTGACTCTCTTCTCTATCTGGCCCATACCCCATGACAGTTGAGGATTACTATACTCATTTATGCATTAATTAAGGGCTGTTAAGTGGTTAACTGCTGTAAGCACTCAGTAATATGGATCAGATTTTAGTCTGGGCAGCTGGGTTTGAATTGTGCTTCCACCCCAAGCTCTGAGCGTGGCTTAAAGCCGATCACAGCATTTCTGCAGCCTTCATTTTCATTCACCATTTTGGTGCCTGAAGATAAATGAAGTTGGGGGGTATTTTGCTCTAAGAAGCACGGTGCATATTCTACCTGAAGAAAATAAGGCCTATTTGAATTTCTGCATCTAGACAGCCAAAATCACCAGTTCCTTTTGGGACTCAGGTGGCCAAGGCTGTATTTCTGGCTGCACAACTGGCTTGCTGAGTAACCATGAGCGAGCCCATGACCTCCTGGTACCTCAGTTTTCCCACAGATAAAATGGGAGCAATCACACTGTCTTCCTTTGTAAAGCACTGGGAGAGCTATGAATAAAATAAGCCTTATCAGATGTCATTATTAATTAATTATTACTTAATCTTTGGGTTCATTTGTATAATGTGGAAGCGCTTTCTTCATAGGAGCAGATGTTCTTCTCTTTGCATCAAGGCTCACCAAGTACTCTGCTAGCAGGTCCTCTAGCGGAATATATATTGTGAAAAAACAGCAAAATCTGGAGCTTACAAAGAAAGATTTCTCTGTCCCCATCTGCTTGTCCACTGACTGGGGACTGCAGCCCCAGTAGGAGAACTGGAGGTACTTGTACCTCTTGAAACCCAACCAGAAGCTTCACTGAGATACCTTAGTCCTTTCTGGTTTCCCCATAAACTATATTATTAACCCAAGGTCAGTTCAGAGCATTGAAGCTCCAAGCCTGTTTTGGATGAAAACCCAAAGAAAACCACGCTATCTCCTGGTTGTGACAGCTTTTCTTCTTTCTGCTGGTCTCACCCATGCACTGTGGTGGTGCTTGGTCACACCTGATGAGGCATCAGTGAACACAGGTGGCATCTGCCTTTAAGATTTAAGCTCCAGAGGAGGGGCTGTGCATGCTCTGTAGCAGCCCCAGGCCTTGCCTGTCTCAGGAGCTCCTGCCTGTTCCCCTGCAGTAAGTCAGGCTTGAGGGTCTGGGTTTAGTCCTTGTTCAGAAAGGTTGTTTGCAGTTAAAAGTCACTTTTTGGGGTGAGAAGTGGTTGCTGTGTTGCAAGAGTTGAGGTTTCATAGTTTTCCATGGTTTTCTGGGGTGGAAAGTGGTTTGTTTGGGGGGTTTTGTTTGTTTGGTTTGGGTTGGTTTTTAGGTTGCTTTTCCTTAATGTATTTCATATGAAGGTAGGAAGGGGGAAAATGTGTTGAAGAGTGGAAAGCATGTGCTTAGAGGGAAGCAGAAATGTCTTGTTTTCTCTCTGGTTTGCCACCAGTTTATGTTGTGCTGGGACAAGCAGCCAGGGTTCGTTTTCAAACCCTCGGCTGCAGGGACAGGCAATAGCAGTGCAGATGGGCTAAGGCTCGTGCAAGGCAAGTGCTGTGCTTGCCAGGGCTTTTTCACTTGATGAAATGGGGTTTTTGGGTGAAGTTTGCCATTCCTAGGTCTCTGGGAGACTTTGACATTGAGTACTGTGGGTGTACAGGGGCATTGGGCTTGTTGCTGTAACTTGCAGAGCTCTCCCTCATCAGTGGGGTGGCAAATTGCATCAGCTGGGATGTGACCCTGCTTGGATGGGATGGGACAGGGCATTTTTGGGGAAGCAATCGGGAGGCAGCAGCACAATCAGAGGCTTCACAGGATGAATCTGAAAAAGTGCTTTCACCTGGACCATGGGCTGCTCTTGCTTTAGCAAAATAAATGGGATGGGGCAAAGCTGGTTCTCAGTGTGGTGCTGGCTGAAACCTGTGCTGGGATTCGGTGGTGCAGGAAACCCTGTGCTCTTGGTGAGGTGTTGCTTCTCAGCAGATTTAACTTGATATGTCTGTTAACTAATGATGTATTTCTTTAAAGGAGGGGGCTTGTTTGTGCAATGTCCTATTCAGTTTGCAGTTTGATGGGGGCTGTAAATCCCTCTTGTATCAACCTGGTGTGGTTGGTGCTTGTGGCAACTATTTCAGCAGGTAGTGCATGGAATTAAGCTTATCACTTGTGAACTTAAGGCAGAGGGCGAGCTAGACCAGATTTGCTGCCATGCTTTGTCCTGTCATAGTGGTTTGGTATAACAGGCTGTGTTTGGTCGTGTTATCTCCTATGATTCACTTTGGGATGAGTGGTTGTGGGTAAAAGCGATGGTTTTTTAAAATATCTGTTCAAATAGCTCCTACCAGCTGCTTTGCTTTTATTAACAATGCAAACTCCTGCTATCTTGTGATTAACTTGAGGCACTTGAGGATTATTTTCTGAAGCTAGAGCATTTGCTGCTGTGGGAAAAGACAATTAACTGGAGTAGTGAAGCCTATACATAGGTCTTGCTTAGGCTTTTGTTGTTATTTTCTTGTGGTAAGAGCAAACTTGGGCATTTGGGTATGCTGTTTAGTAGGCAGAGGCTGCTCCTCTGCTTGTTTAAGGTTTAGATTTTATTAAGATGATATGGAAGGAGATGGTTTATCTTGCATGCAGCTTTGGGCTGACCCGAAGCTGTTGGTTTTTTGCGGCTTGAGAGCTCTTGCCCACCTGAGAGCAGGATGCACCAAACTGAGCAAAATGCCATGTGCATTACCTCTGTGCTGCTGTAGCCTTCTCACAGGTGCCTGGCCAAGGCTGAGCACCTAATCCTGCAGCATCCTTTGGAAATAGAGCTCTGCAGGTAGTCAAGGTGTTGCAGGGAGTGTTGAAGGAGTGTCTCCCATTTTGCTCCTGTGAAAGCATTAACCAGGGAGCTTCTTTGGCTTGGTACAGGAACACGTGCGGTTTTGGCTATCGGGTAAAATCTGGTAATGCGTTTTCTTAGAAACTGTAATCCAGGAGCTAGTTTGGGTACAAGGATAAAGATGACACAGGTGGAAAATGCCTCTGGAGAAATTTGGAATTGTGTTTAGGGGATGCGTGGGTTTTGTCCTTCACTAATGTGACTCTTTCCATCAACTCTGTTGGCTTCAGAGATGTAGAACAGCAAACCTGGTTTTATCAGGTTTTTTTTTATCAGCTTCTGCTTGGTTGGGCCAGGTTTATGAGAAGCAAATCCTGCTTTGCTGCTGAATGGCACCACCAGGCTGAACTGGACGCTTTGCCCTCCTGAGACCCAGGGGTCTGTGTGGCTGTGAACCAAAGCTGGGGCACATCATGGCATGCAGGAACCTCATTGCAATGAGCTTTTTTGAAGGAAAGGAGGTATCTGAGGAAAGTCTGTTTTGTATTAGCTCTTTTTGGTGAAGTTCGTTCCTGCATAAACAGTAATGAGCTGGTGTGCATGGTGGTTGTTGTAACCCTTGCACTGAATGCCTAAAAAGTGGTTTTTAACTAAGGGCAGTTGTTGTAGGTGGCAAATAACTTTAAAGTGGGTGCTTTGGTGGTCTGGGAGAACCCATTGTGGCGTTTCTCTGCCTGTTTGGGGGTTCAGGACTGGGTGCAGGGTATCAACCCCTGGGGTCTGTGGGTTTAGGGGTAGAGTGGGTTGGAAAGCACATGCTCCCCATTGCTCACCTCCAGATCTCGTGGTAGCACTGGTTCTCTGTTTATAGAGCAGGTTTAAGGCCAGATCTGCTCTTCTGGGTTTCAGTGCAGTGCTCTTGAAAGTGCTTTACCAGACTGAAAGCTCGAAAAGAGTAATTTCGGGTGCTCTGTGGGATAACTGTTGCTCTCAGAGGACTCATGGTGACTTCTTCGCATGCAGTGTGAGTGCGTGCTCGCATCTGTGAGATGGAGCTATCAGCTGTGACACTTCTGAATTTTATTTTTGTCCCTGGCTGTTGTGAACTTTTAAAGAACGTGGGGGATTTTTGTTAATCACAAAAAGGATGAGCTACTGCAGTGGTGCTTTCACCTATTTTGAGGCATGCTCAGCTCTGGGGGCTGAAACCACTCTGATTCCCATTAGTTTAGGAAAACTGTCAGCTTTTTGCTGCCCGCAGAACTGCACGTTCTTTGGAGAGGTGAGGAAAGCCCTGCTCTCTGCAGGCCTGAGTCATCCTCCAAACACAAGAGGCCACAGAAATTCGGTAAAGAGAGCCAGGTCCCTCTCTGACAGCAGCCAGAAATAGATGCTTCAGGAAAAGCTAGTCATAAAAAACAATTATAGTGTAGTCCTCCCTCTGAAACAGTATTTCTTAATTTTATGGCTTAATAAATTAGGATCTTCCATGCAATTTGTTTAGACTGTTGTGTTAAACAGCATCAAAATGTGCCAAACCAGATGTTGGTCTAATTCTTCTGGGGATCCATTTATAAGCATGGCTCTTGCCACAGCCATTCACTTAAATTGTGTCGAAACAACTCTTATATTAAAATTTTGTATCCTTGTATCAGAACAGAGAGCCACCTGCCTCGTCCTCCAATTAACTTGAACCAAGAGCTTTTTTGCCAACTGCAAATATACTCCAGGAATTCCTCCCGCCCCCCCTTACATCCCTGCAGCCGTTGAGTATTTTGACACGGGCGTAAAAGCTGCTGTGTTTGAATTTAGAAATTGGGCAGTGGGATGAGAATGTGCAGCTGTGGAAGGGCGCGAGTGC
This sequence comes from Mesitornis unicolor, assembly GCF_000695765.1. NCBI lineage: Eukaryota > Metazoa > Chordata > Aves > Mesitornithiformes > Mesitornithidae > Mesitornis > Mesitornis unicolor. The sequence continues at coordinate 17,936 of NW_010166964.1, forward strand.
TCCGGCCTCATCACTGCTCCTCTTGGGCCCACCTATTTCTGTGAGGCTTGGGGGAGCTTAAGGGGATAAAAATGGCCAAGGTAATTAGCGGATCTGGCAGAAATCAGTTGGTCAGGGTCAGAAATTATTGGAGGCGAGAAGGTGGTAGACAAGCAGGCATAATCTGGTGTCATGGAACTTATTTCCATAGAAAATCAAGCAGAAAGAAGATTTTTTTAAAATTTTTTTTAAAAAAAAATACTTATTTTAATCCAAGCCCTTAGTAGCAGTGGTTGAGTGTAGAAGTCACCTAAATTTTCCAAGGGCATCCGACCTAGGGAGGTAGCCAGCCAGAGAGAGTGGCATCGCACATCACCTAGGTGTGCTACCTGCTCTAAATGGAAAGTTCATTATTTGGGGGTGAAAGGGAAGGTGTGGGGGGGGTTTCAGTGTGTTTTTGTTTTGTTTTGGATTTTTTTTGCCTCCCAGTGGACTCCACGGGGTATTTTATTGGGAAGGGTGCTGTCTAAATACAGCATCTACAGCAGTGAGGAATGCATGTTGTACAGTTGTGAATGTCCCAGGCATTCAGCGTCTCTCCTTTTTCACACAATAGCATCTATTTATGGGTTTTCATCGAGTTGGGCTCATGTATTCAACATTATCTTTCTCTGTGTGTTTTCTTTTTTCTTTTTTCCTTTTTTCTTTTTTTTTTTGCTTTTGTTTTTTAAGGTTTGTAGAAACTCCGAGCCACTTCTCCTGGAAGGAGAGTTACTACCGGTCGGCCATGTCCCAGAGCTCTCAGCCCAGGGAGTTCCTTAGCCCAGAGGTGCTCCAGCATATCTGGGATTTCCTGGAACAGTAAGTAGCCCTTATGTGAAACCTGTGGAGAAAAAGGCATTTTGGGACAGGAATTGGGTTGGAAGGGATGTGTAAGGATCATCTAGGATGCCGCTGTAATCCCCTTTCCTGATGTCAGAGTGGGAGAGGAGGTGGAGAAGGCTCAGAGTTCACTCTGTCAGGTCCTTGAAGGAGATAAAACCGACTCTGTTCCCATTCCTGACTTGCCATGACTGATGCTGGGGCAGTTACTGCTATAAATCCTCTGTGAATTCTGTCTTTTTGATTTAACTCCTGTGCTAAACCCTCATTTTTCTGGTCAGGCAAGCGAAATGTCGCTCCAGGCCCTGTCCTGTTCAGGGCCTGCTGTCAATGCAGTGGGTGATGAGGTTCACTGGTCATTACTTACTCTGTCCTCAGACTGGTTTGTGGTTGTGCTGAAGTCCTAGGTGACACCCCAGCATGTGGTGGGTGGGAGGAAAACAAAATTTGGCCAACTTTAACTGCGTTAACTCTGTTCTTTTCAGGCCAATATGCTCAGTTCAGCCGATCGATCTGAACTTCATCGATAGCCCATCTGAAAATGGCCCTACAAATAAAATTGAGATCAGCATGGACTGCGTCCGGGTGCAGGATACGGAGCTGAACGACCCAATGTGGGTGAGTAGTGAGAACTTCCTTAACCTCTGGGGACGGATGAGGAGTTTTTGCAAGAGCTGCTCTTGCTGCGTTGCCCTGAGATCATCTTCCCCCTCATGGTGAAGGAGCTGTGGCCACTGCCTCTGCCCAGGGACGTTTCTTCTTGCTCTGCCTGTTGTGTCCCATCTACAGAAGCTGGTGTTGGGAGCATGGCACTGCCAAGTGGCCATGGTGGTGATGAACAGCAGTCTTTGTGGCCTCAGGGTTAAAATAGTTGGTATTCTGGGCACAGTTTCAGTGTTGCTGACCAAGGGCTGGGGATTGAGGTTGTTCTTCAGTGGTTCTTCCCTTGAAGGTTATTTAGGCATGAAAACTTGGTTTCACACCATGGTGGGTTGTTTTGGGGTTTTTTTCCCTGCTGGCATATCTAGATAGGCGAAGCCAGAGTTTTTTGTAACATGGCTTGGCTGTGGGTGTCTCACCAGTGTGGCTCAAGGCTGGAATGCAGATGAGACACTGGTGGATACTGGTTCATTGCCTTTGGCACAAACTGACCAGCTCTTTCTTAGCAGTAGCTCTGGTGAAGAACCCAGCTGCTATTGCAGGCTGGAGCAGGAGGGATTTCAGAAGCTTGAGCTGTTTGTGTCCTGATTCTGTTCTTCTGGGCTTTGTGTGCTTTGGGCTGAAAACCACATATGACTTGAAATTTTGTTGGTTTCTGTTAATTTTCTTGTTCCTTCATGTTTCCATCCTGAGGATCTGTGTTGGTTATTTCCCTGGCTAATCAACCACTGGTTCTAATGTGTTGGAGTCTACATCCTGGCAGTGTTTGTAACCTAGAGGATGGCATCTGCAAGGAAAGAGCTCGCGGGTTCCCAGTGACCTGTTACCACCTCTCAGGTCTGGCTGCTGGGGATGCTGTGCTGCTTTCCCATTTCCTTGCAGATTTGCAAAGGGTAAAAAGGCCACTATGGGGTTGAGGATGTGCTCAGCTGATGTGGTGAGGCTATTCCATGTGCACAAGGAGAGCTGGCTGATGTCATATCTGGTTATCTTTTGATTCTGCATTCAGGTTGGGCACAGTGGGGTTATGTGGTCTGCAAGCACCTGGATCTGAAAAGGCCACTTCACAGCACTTTTTCCAACACTGTAGCACAGTTCCAGTAAAATGATGTCTCTTCAATAGCTAGTCCAAAAAGATTCTCTGTGTTTAGAGGGGCTCCTACTCTTCACAATAGGTGGTAATGCTCTGTTTGAACTATGCCTGCTTAAAAAAAAAAAAATAAATCTCCAGCAGTTTAAAGGGCATCAGCAGAACCTTTGTTCCTTTCATGCCCAAAGCTGGCCTTGCTGCACTGAGTGCTAGCAAAGCCTCCCCATCTCCAGTTCCTCTGGGTGCGCTGCTCTGTGGCAGCTTTCAGGCTCACTTGGGGCCCTTGTTCAGCATCTCCCTCTCCTGTCTGTGGTGCAGTGAAACATCAGTGGCAAATCCTTCCTCTTGTCCTCTCTGAGCACCGGGGCTGGCAGCTTTTGCTGTGCAATTACTGCTTGCTTCTGATGGGTTTGGTCCCAGCCTTGCAGGAGGCATTTCTGGAGAGGCCGAGCTGCACGGTGACTCCTTTAAGAAGCGTGTTTTACTGATGCAACAAGCCAAAGGGGGAGCAGGGAAATTCCATCCCATCCTCACCCTTGCGGTACTGCTCACAGTACATTAATGTATGTACATTAATAAATGTTCCAGTTTGTCTCCAGTGGAAGACAGCACCTTCGCTCAGTCGAGCGCTGCACAAAAGCCTTTACAAAGCAAAATATGCGTTGCAAACCTGTGCAAACAGCCCGTCTTTTAAAAGGAGGAAAGCTCTTTTTTACTCCCCTTACCGCCACCACCACCTCCCTATAAATTTGCAAACATCCCTGACAGGTGACAACTCCCCCTCGCCGAGCAGTCCCTGTTTGCTTTGCCGTTCCTGGGGCTCGCAGCTTGCCTTGGCAGAGAATGTGTAGCCCGGGGCGAGGTGTTTGCTGTTTGTCGGCTTTAATCTGAAATACCTTACAACCCTCTTCCCCTCCAGCTCCTCTTTTCCCTTTGGATGGCTTCGGGGCAGGAGCTCCCCTTGCACCTGTCTGTGCCGTAACCCCAGACACACGGTGCTGCACGCAGCCGGTCGCGGCGCGGGGTTGCAGAGGGCAGATCAACACGGAGGAATGCGGCAGAAGCGGAGGGGCCCTGGGAGATGCACAGCGAGATCAAGGCAGAGTGCTTTTTATTATTAGATTTGTTTTATGGAGGGGAAAGAAAACCCAACGAAATGAGGCCGACTCTTCTCAAAAATGTGCTGCTGTGGGAGATGTAAATAGGCGCAAAGCAATTAAGAGTGGTTTATTTAAAGCAATCATCCTTACCTGGACTTTAAGGCAACCCCAATCAGCCTTCAAAATAAGCATTGAACTTCCTTGAGACTTACAGCTGGAAAGTGAAACTTTCAGCCTTAAAAAGATGCCTAACCTTGATCCCAAGGTTAAAAAATTCCCTGTGATTTTTCTTTTTAATTATTATTTAATTATTTGGTGGGTACAGTTGCTTGTTTACAGCAGGGCTGACAGTGGCGATGGAGCTGCAGTGTTAAGGGCGGTGCCTGGAGAAACTGTCCCACCTGTGGGAAAATGAGCACAAGTCCTGCCATGCTGGACACCCATCAGTTGTGTTGCTTGCCTTGCATCCCAAATGCAACTGTGTGGGGAGAGAGCTGGAGGAGGGGATGGGGTGACACAGAAACTCATTTGGCTCAGCATGAGACAGAGCCATAGCTCAGGACTTTGACTTTTTTTTTTAAAGAAGAAATACTCCTCTCCTCGTGTCCCGTGTCAGGAAGGGTAAGAGAAGCTGGTGATCAGCACTACCTTGGGATGCAAAGGGCTGCAGAGGACAGGAAGGAGGAGGTTTGTGGGTCTGGTGTGATGTTAGGCAGTCAGCAGCCTTCCCCAGCCTTGTGACCAGCTCTTTTGCAATGTCCTGAGTGGCCTGGCTGTGCCCCTTCCTCTCCCATGGCCTTAACCACAGGCGGGCTGGGAAGTCCCAGCAGGGATCTGCCTTTTTGCAGTCAAAGTGAGGGGTTGGTGGTCCCTGCAGAGAACATTCAGTCTTTGCCATGGCCTTGTTGTGGGAAGGAGCTGCAGGTGGACAGGACGGTAAGTTGAATGGTTCTCCTTGTAGCCCATCTGCTATTTGTTAGGCTTTGCCAAAAAAGGTGCTCCCCAGCCCCTTCCTGACCGAGGATGTCACCAGCAATGGTAGGGTCTGTGGGAGGGTGGTGGTCAGCATCCAAGAGGAATGCTGGTCTTAAAGGCTGTACCTTGCGGTGCTGGAAACCAGGTGATCTTATGTAGAGATTGTTTTTGTGACTGTTTAAATGCCCTGGAGCTATGCTATGGGGTGTGTGTCTGGGGGGTGGATCTGGGGACATCTCTCTAGGAACAAGCCTGTGGTGGTGCAATAACCCCTGCATTGTGCTGGTGGTGTGCTGTCAGCCTGCCACACCAGCTGCAGAACTGCTGTCCTTCCCCATCCCTCTGAAGTCCTTTAAACTGCTAAAAGATGCTAGTCTGGACCCAAACAAAGCTGCTTTGGGTGAAGGACCTCAGCTCCTGATAAAACTGTTATTTGAGGGGCCTGTGGAGTCTCCTGGGTCTCCTGCCACCATCCTGGCAGTGTGGCCAGGGCTCTGGGGACCTGGAGGCAGGAGCAGGAGTGCCGCATCCCAAATGATGGAGCAGCTCGTCCCCCTCCCCCTGTACATACCTTCCTTTCATGCCCCTGAGCGAGCGGAGCCGTCCTCCCGCAGCCCCTTGCCGAACCAGTTCAGTGAAATGCCTTTCCCCAGACAGTCGCCTGGTCGGAGTTTTCTTAACCTGGATCTGTCCCTCCCTACAAAAGGGAGAGAGAATTCCTTGCCTTTATTTATCTATTTATTTACTTGTTACTGTCCTTCTTCATCTTCTGCAAATCATGGTGGGGGTTTGCTATGTGTGGCTTGGTTGGGTGCTGCCCTGGGCATAGTGGTGTGGGTGCTTCATGACAGGGCTGCGTCCTTTTTGAGTTTGGGGTGCCCTAAGTATGGTGGCTACAGAAATTTTGGAGGTGCAATGTATGTTTTGTAGCTTGAAAAGTGACAACTTCAGCTCTGTGACTTTGCTGTTCTTTATACACAGAGGTGGAAGAAACACTGGGTTGTAGGATGCAGCCCACGTAGGATGTGGAGGTGTTCAGGCTCTCAGCCCTCGCACCAGTGGCACATCTCAGAGCTGGTATTTGATGCTTCCCTGTGGGAACAAGACACATTTCCCAGGATTAAGCTGCTGTAGGCCCATGGAGGAGCCACCCCAGCCACCTTATGCCACAGCCCAGTGGGCTGGAGAGGAGTGGGGTTGAGGCCCCTGCAAAGCCACGCTGGCCCAAAGTGGCCATGGGAGCTGGTAGATATCTCTCTGCATGCTTTCAGCCTTAGCACTGTGTAAATAAGTTCAGTAATTCATATTTGGTGGCCATGCACTGAATTCCTGGGTCCCCAGGAGCCTATCGCCTGTGCAAGCTGTGGCTGGGGTCAAGCAAGCAAAAATACAGTGGACAGACATGAAAAACCAACCCAGTGTCCAGAAGGACATCTGTTGTGTCCTGTTCAATGCTGCAGTATTAAAGTGCAGGCTTTTAACTTTTAATTGCTCCCTTTAAAGTGTTTTGCTTGGTCAGGGGCTGATGAATTCCCATTTTGTTGGGAAAAGGGTTTTGCAGCTGGAGGATCAGGCTGATTCGATAGGAATATGCACGAAGTGAGTTGTGCGGCTCCGTCTCCGTGCCTGAGCATTCCTGGATTGACTGTAGGAAGGACTTTGTACGGCACAAGGACGTGATCAAAGCTTTTATTACTGTCTGGTTTGTGCTTGAGAGAGTTCGAGCTTTGCCAAGTTTCTCCTCTTTGTGGGTATTTGCTCGCTCCGTAGCTGCGCAGAGAAACTTGAAATTATGCAAAGGCATTTCCATAATGAGCAAAAGTCTTACTCTGCTGGAAGTTTCCCTCCAGCACCTCTCGTGTTTGCAGCTGAACTCAGAAGCTCTCCCAATTTAGGCTCGGCGTTATAATCTTGCAGAATGTTTAATCTTCTGCAGTGTGGGTCTCTCCAAGTGATCTAATCGTGACGCTTAGGGCTGCAGATCCAGAAATGGTCGATCCTTTCGGACAGAGAATGCATTTGTATATTCAGTTTGGCCAAAGCTCGAAGACGTCTCTTGTTCTGTGTGTAGCAGGGCTCTAAAGGCATATTTCTGTTTCTTTAAAATAGTTTTTCCTGTGCTGTTTTGCTCTGGCTCTGGCTGCAGACCAGGGCTGGCTGCATTTCTTGTCGTAGGAACGCAGCCAGGTGATGAGCACAGTCACACCACGTGTTCTGTTTCATAATGCCACTTCCCTGCATTCTCAGTGGGACTGAAGAAAACCAATGGGCGATCTCTCTGCTCTGCTGTAAGTCATTTTGGAAGCGTATTTAAAATTCCTTCAAATATTTCTTTAAATATTCAGGACAATCGCAAGTCCTGTCATCTGCCTACGTGCAAATACCCCCGGAAAAAAAAGCAGCAGTTGCTTCAGAAAACACCTTCCCCAGCAGTTAGGCCTGCCTCCAAATATATCCGAGTTCTGCACATGCTCCCTGCTGAAGTGTGGAGCAATAGTGAGTTAGTGCTTATTTTACATCTTTAAAAGGCCTGCGCCGACACTTAATTAAAAGGGATCTTGATCTCGGAGTAACACACCGCAGGCGCTTTTGCCTCTGGAGCAAGTTTAAGGCTTAAGCTGCCTTGCTGGGAACTTCACTGTCTGCCTCTATTTGATAGGATCCTTTTCTTTCTTTAAACTATAAAATACTTCTTATATTACTTGGGAACACTTGGTTGGGTTGGAGCCCGTAAGCAGTAAAACCCTTGGGCAGAGCTGGTGTTTCAGCAAGCTGCCACCACCAGGAGTGGGGTGGCTGTCCCCAAAGTTCACATTCCTCTGGACTTTTTTATTTTTGGGGGTTATTTTTAAAGCTAATTGGTCACAGGAGGGAAATGAGGCCTTTCTCTCTCGTTAGCTGGAATTGGGTGATGAATTGAACCATCTATATCCAGCTGAATGAAAACCTCACTGAGCTTTGCGGTACCCCTCTTTTCTCTTGCATTAATTCGGATTCGTGCTTTGAAGAAAGCCTTGTGCATCCAGAGTCTCTCTACATACGCTGCTTTGTGGTTCTGCAGAACCTGCCATAGTCCTGTCAATAACTATTATTTTTTTCCTCCAGTATTTTACAAGGCCAGTTTTGGACCAGGTAATGTTTTTCCTCTGAGTGTCTCTACCAACTGCTTTCCACCTTGCTGATTTGATAGCGTGTAAATTAACGAGGAGTGAGTTGTCGGGCAGTCACGGAAAATTAAATCAATCTCTGTGAAGCGCAGATTAAGGAGTGGTTTGTGCCTGTGTTAGTTCGCTCACTGCCAAGCAAACCCTTTGCTAATCAGCATCTGAATTTGCAGGAAACTAATGAATGTTCAAAGGAGTTTTCAGTAACGAGCGTGACTATGTTGGCTCTAAAAACATGCGTTTTTATTTGGGGTCATGGCAATGCACTCATGTGAGAAGTGTGAGTGGCCATCAGTTGCAGGGCCAGGGTTTAACCAGAGGTTTGAGAGACTGTTCTCAAATTATTGTACACTGATAACTTATTTTATTAATTAATATTGAGTTATTGTCTAAGGCCTTGGGTGGGAAGGGGTTGGCAGCGTAGCAGAGGGTGGCTGAAAAGAGCTGCTGTGATGGTACGCTCAAGAGCTGTGTGTTTCAGAGCACTCTGTAGTTTATGCAAGATAAGGAAAGAATAACACTTTCCCCTCAGCTGCTTGTGCAAGAACAAACCTGGTCTGTCAACAATTTGCTCCTCTCTTGTAATTAAAAACAAAGGCTTTGTGATCTGTCACTATCTCTGCTGTTCCCTTTCCTTGGCTGGAGCCCTCCTCTCATGCTGGGATGCAGGTTTGGAGGGATGGGACTGCTCAGGAGCCATTCTCATCAACTTTCTGGTGTAATTTTATCATCTTTTTGCAGAATATTTAACTAGTGTGTTGGGGGAAGGTCAAGCGTGTGGCGTTTAGCATCCAAAGGTCCTTGCCAGGCAGAAATGTGGTTTTTGTTGAGGGCTGTTTCTCCAACAAGGGAGCTGCTGATGGCTGAGGCTTGGACCTTGTGATTCCCTGGTTGTGTCCCTGTGCTTGGCTGTCTGCTGACCTCTGGTTTTGGGCCGATCAGTGCAAGTGTCTGCTGGCAGTGGTTTTGCAGGCTAATGAGCTGCTTTGCGAAGATCTCTATGTCCAGACCATTGTTTCCTTTTATCTTGAAGCAATTTTAGTTAAAATAATGGATTTTTAATGAGAGTTACTAGGGTACAAAAAAAGTGGGGGGAAAAAAAATCAGATAAAAGGAGCATCAGGAATAAACAGACCACACTTCGATGGTAAATCATCCATATGCTTAGTGTCCATCCTGCACTGTCGTACCCCAGCTGTGAGAAGTGAGTCCCTGCTGGCATTTTGGTGGGAATAACCTCCCTTGATGGGGTTGGTTGGAGGGATTTTGGTTGTGCAGACGGGTAGGAAAGGTTTGGGGCCTTGCATCATCTTGGCTGGAGAACCCAATCTCTCCAGAGCAGTGCCTTGTTCTCATTAAATGGAGCTCGGCAGCCGGAGGGCAGCGTCCCCGGGGGCTGCGTGCACCCTTCCTAAACCGATATTGCACTGTGGTTGTGAAGGGAACTGGTTTTGTTTCCCAACCGCTCCCCGCGCAGAGCGTTATCTCCTGACATGATGCTATTAACTCTCTAATTAGCCCCGGGGGTGTTCTGGGACAGATAACGAGGCCGTAGGAGCTCAAACAGGCGGCGTGCGCAGATGTTTACCCAGGGTCGGAGGGCAGGGCTGTTGTGACAGGCGATGGCCCTGGGGAGGCCACGCTCCTTGGGGGAATGAGAAGACGACTTGAGAGCCCCTGTCTCTTACAATGGGGGAAAAAAATGCAGTCTGAGGTCCTTGGAAGAAAGGATTGAGCCTCTGTACTAAGTGCTTGCAGTCAGAGCGTTTTTCTGGCTTGGAGGCTCATACATTTGAGTGCTTTCCAGAGGAAGTTTTGGGCATCAGACCCATCCCATGGTGGGGAAGCCAGGAGGGCGTTGGGTTTTTGCTGGCTTTACCCCACAGCAGTTAACCCTGTCAAACCCGGGCATGTCTGTCCCTCCTCTCTGTAGAGATGAGCAGTGTTTGGAGCAGCCTGCCCAGGATGTGCACTGGGCCATACCCCATCAGCAGCATCTGTTTGTTTTGCCTTCCCACAGATGACACTTTGCTTTTTGAAAGGAGAAAGCCCCCATTTCAGTATGTGCTGGGTTGTCTTTCCCCTCTTCCTTGTGGCTTGAGCAACAAAGAGCAGCTCTTCATTTTCAGGAAGGGAGGGTGAGTTCTATGTTTTGTTTTTTTAAAAAAGATCTCCTTTTTGCTCTGTCAACGTGGCTGCGTGCTATTGCAGCCTATCACTTCTGTTCATGTCAAGCCTTCATGGGAAAGGCTCCCAAAGCCAGTTGTCGGAGCCTCATTTTTTGAGCATTCAGCGGTTATTCAGATGTAACAACAAAAACCCAAACCTTACTTTCTGTTTTTTCCCTCCTCCCTCTGTTATCTCAGCCCTAATTTGTAGACATTTCCGAGCTGAGCGGATGTCCCACTCCGTGGTGACACAGTTGATCCAGAGTGAAGAGGTCTGAGCAGCTTTGGGGTTTTTTTTGCTTTGATCCTCAGGAAATTCTGCACTAACCACCCTAATGTGAAGGCAGGTGCACGCACACCCTGCACCCCCCAATCTTTAGTTAACAACTGTGGCAATGGCATTTTTAATTGGTGTGATTTAGGACGCTCACCTTGTGTCCTGGAAGGGTTATTGACAGCTCACAAGTGGCACCGGTGAGAGTGGCTGGGACGAACCATACAACAGCACAGGGAAAACACTAAGTTTCTTCAAAAAAAAAACCCCAAATCAGCAGTTTGACTTGGCCTGTGCCTCATTTTTGAAACGTAGGGGTCTCGTTTGTGTATTATTTTGAGTTTTCTTCAACATAGCAGCAGGAGCCACAAAGTGTTGCCAGAAGCTCTCTGGAGTATCTGACTCAGATCTGGGAGGGCTGCAGCTGAAACTCTCAAATCGAGCGAGCAATCATTTTTGGTTTCAATTATTATTTTTAGTTTCCTGAAGGATTGGAGGTTACTTGCTTTAAGGAGATTGCCTTTTCTGAGGCTGAGCTGCTTTGTTTTGGGGTTGTTTTTTTTAAAGTTCAATCCAACTGAGCATCCAAAGCATAAAATGCCAGGCTTTGCACAACTCCTGATGCTTTGGGTTGATTTCTTTATATTTTTTTTGGTTTCTTTTCCTGCGTGGAGGTGGGGGAGAACTTGTTGGACTAGAAAAATGGAGTTAAACCTTGTTCATCTGGCCTTAGTATGAAATAATTATCCTTAATATGTGAAGGGAGGGCCTTTGTTTGAATTTGTGTTTTCTGTTCAGGCTAATTGGTGTCGTAAGGGATAATTTTTATCTCAAAGATGGTCTTGCCATGAATTTTGGCCATCCTGGTTGCCACAGACCCGATGTTTGTGTTTCCCTTGGAGACCTGTCTAGACACCTCAGATAAATGACAGCTGTCACCATCCCATTAGTGAGTGTGCTATTTGGGGGACATCCCTTTGGTTTTGTGACTTGGTCATTTAAAGCACACGCTATTTCGGGGAGCCACATTTCCCTCCAAGAGATGCTGCTTCGCCGCTCTTAGGTTGTTGGAGATTTATCTACGTGAGACTTTTCCGCCTGCAAAACCCCTGCCAGAGTGGCGGTGGCCTCCTCTGTGCCACTTGTGACTGCTTTGCAAAAAGCCACTTGTCCAGCATCCACTTCAAGGTGACCACGCAGGCTGATGCCCCAAACCCTGAGCCAAGTTGGGGCTGCGTGCATGGAGGGGAAGGATTTGTGCTGACACCTCTGTTTATTCACACCATATACACTTCTCGTGTTTGACATGCAGATCTGGTTGGATAAATGTCTATGTATATCTCTGTGTAGCGCATCTGGGTGTTGCTTCACCCACAACCACCTCCAGCCACCTGTGGGACAGGAGATAGCAGATACCCAACACAACAGCGCTGCATTAATGACTTGGAAAAGGAGGATCTTCTGGCTTTCACAGCTCAGCTACTAAAAGAGGCTTTTCAAATGAGATAGGGACATCTATCTGTGTACCTTCTCCTCCTCTTTTCTCCCCCACCATAACTTTTGAACCTATGGGCCAATATCAAAAACTTTACTACGGTATTCAAGGGTCAAAATGGTCCTTGGTGCACAGCATAACTTCTCCTCACTATTGGCACGAAATCCACAGGTGATGTCCAGCTCCATGCAAGCTTTGCAGTGGTGCTGTGAAATGACCAGTGTGGCTAACGGTGCCACGGCTGCTCCCTGCAGACATCACCTGTATCTCCAGTTTGGTGCCTGTGTGGCTTTTTTGGCTTGGCCCCATCTTGGGTGTGATCAGGAGAGCACACCAGGCGGTGCCAGAGAAGATGGAGAGGGGTGCAGCAGCGGTCTCCCGAGCTGTTCCTGTGATGCAGGAAACCTGTGGTGTGCTCAGCAGGCCCTGGGTGGGATTTTAGGAGCGCTGGAGGTACCCGTGGCCCCAGCCTGGGCTGGGATGTTGCTGCTGCTGGTGGTGGGTAGGGCTCTGTGCTCCTCCCCGCAGCCCGTTTCTGGAAGCACCTCCTTATGTTGTGCTCTGTTGTAGGTTCCTGTGTGAAGATGGTTTTTCTGCAGCATTTTTCGTGGCAGTTTTGGGAATGTCTCTGCCTGGGGAGAGGCTGGTGTGAGCTCATGGCGTCCTTTAATCTGCAGATGGGCAGGAGGTCGGTGGTGGCTCCTGGGGATCGGCTGGGACCTTGTTCCACCTCCCTGTGACCCCGAAGTCCTCTCCCCCTGTGCCCAGAGGTTCAACGATGCCCAAAGGCAAGGGTGTTGACATGGGGAGGAGCTGCAGCTCCTGGGCAGGTTTTTGGGAGGCGCTGGGGCCACGGGTGGGCTGCAGCTCTGCCAGGGACCCCCGCAATTCCCCCACCCTTCGGTCCCTCACCACCCGCCGTGGGAGGTTTGGTGCTGGCTGGTCAGCAAAGCCCCATGCTGGGTCCTCAAACACCGGTCTGAAGCGCTGTCCTTAGGTGGGGAGGGCAGGCGGGCATGCTCTGATCTGGATGTTAGGTTTCCTCTCTCTCTCCCCCCCCTTCCCCACCTCTTTAAAAAGGTGTTTGGTTTCCCCTGGCTCGATGGCACTCACCCTGCGCTTTGGGAGCCGGCAGACCCAGCCAGCTTTTGTTCTTGCCATGCATCCTGCAGGATGGAAGAAGACCCCTTCGGTGGGGTTCAGGGGTCTCCGCTCAGGATGCTGGGGCAGGATTGGGCATTTTGGCTGCTCTTTAGGAATAAAACCCCAGTGGGGCTGTGCTGATCCGCCTGTCGGCTCCCTCTGCTCTCCCACAGACCGGGTCTCGGCTGAGTGCTTCCCCGTCTGCTGTTTCCAAACCTGTGGGCGCAGCGTCCAGGTGGTTTTTACTGAGCAGTGCCCAGCAGCTTCTCCCACCTATTATTCCAAAATCACAAGTCCCTTTGGATGAATCGCTTCTTCTATTTTTTTTAACATTTCCTGTTCTAAGTGAGATTATTTTAAGACATTACAGTGACGTGAGTTAGAAGCGATTGCAAAGGAGGAAACAAAATAAAAATAGTATCTGGAGTGTATCCTGGAGAGTATCAGGACCTGTGAGCACGGGTGAAAGGACGCAGATGTCAGTGTGCAGCTGGATTACAGGGCATTAATGGGCAATTGCTCCTCAGAAAGACCTGGGGGGTTTTGTCCCAAACCCGCATGCTGCAGAAGGCAAACTCGGCTGTGTTACTGCACTGCCGGTGTCGAGCATCGCCGCTCCATCCCTTGTGAACATTTTGGGCTTGGGAAGCAGCAAAGCCTGAAGAAAACCTGGGAATCTTCTCTGAAAATAAATAAACAGGAGAAGTTTGCTCCTTTGGAGCAACTCCATGGCTGTCTTTAGAGTTCCCAAACTCGTGGATAAGTGACAGAGGATAGTTACAGTTTCCTTTCTTTTCTCTCTCTTTTTTTGTGTTTCCCCCCCCTTCCCTTCCCTTTGCTTTTTAGAGATTGGTGATAAGGAATTCTAACTACTTAATGAGCTGGGAGAGGCCTCTCTCCATTGGAGTGGAGGACTCCAGGTGGCACTTTGACAGATTGGACAGGTAAGGCAGGAGAGCCCCACCTCCTCCTCCTCGCCTGTACTTAGGTATATAAGGGAAACCTCAATTATGCAGAGAGGCACACTCCGAGTCCTGTTATCTCCCAAGTAGCATCACATATTTTCGTAGGGTCTTCTAGGGGGTGGGAAGTGTTTGTCAAAATCCTGGAGCCAGAAGAAAGGACAGCAGCATTGATCAATTTGACTGCTAACATGTTGTACCTGGAAAACAATGCCCAGTCCCAGTATAGCGAGGTAAGGATCCCAGGTTCGAGCTGCCGTCTTTAATATGTTGTTATTTTTAGTGAACGCGTGTGATTTCTTTACCCCTGAAGTTGGGTGTGGAAAATACATTTGTTTTTTTGAAACTTCTGCACTTTACAACTTGTTGTGAAGTGACTTTGGTGGGCTAGGTACTTGAATGGAGGTGAGCTTTGAGTCTTTGCATTTGGGACAGCGAATTTTGGAGCCTTGATCAGCCAGATGTAATTTTCTCTTGCTGGAGGAGCAAGGCAAAGCAACCGCTTACGGTGGGCGATGCGTACGGATTGCTGCAGCAGTCTGAACAGTATCTGTGTTGACTGCATTACAACTCATTTACTGGCCTTTTATTGCCAAAATTGCTGCTCATTGTGAAAAGTGGGTGGTATGTAGGAAATAACCGAAAAGCGCGTTATAAGCCCCTTCTTAGGTTACCTTTTTCAGTAAAATAATATGCAAACAAAGCTTCTCCGCCACAAATGTTGCGTTAGCGTCCACACCAGTAACTCCCAGTGCTGTTAATACCTTGCCTCATGACTTGCAGCAGCAGCAGGTTATCTTATACAGTGTGTTTGTCTAAATGCATTATATGAGGGTGAATGAGCACGCAGTGGATGCATTTTGCTTTCTACAGCTTTTTGCACCACAGGGGCACGAGTGAGGCGCAAATTTCAGACGCAGCTTTGAATTGGCTTTAATTTTTTTTTTTATTTAATCGCTTTTAACCAAGCGGGCCGATGCTTTGTAAGGTGGAAGTGAATTGCCACCCGCTGTGCAAACCTCCGAGGAAGTTACCTGGGCTTGAGGGAGATCTAACGCCAATATTGGTTTACATTCCAGCGCAGACAGCAGCTGTGTTGACACTCGCCAGAACGGCAACGCAGCAAAATGTGATTGTGTGTGTGTGTGTTTTCCTGGTGAAAATGCTTCGAGTGGAGGGCAGGGGGGATCAGCTCCGTAGCAGACAGCAGCTCAGCCACTTGGAAAAGAAAACAAAATGGGAATGGCCAGGCCGAGGGCGCAGTGAGGAGATGCGATAGGCGGCGAGGAAAAGCTTGTTAAAAGCTGGTGAAGAAAAGCTTGTTAAAAGCAGGCTCGGGGCTTTGCATGTCTGGCATGGCAGCTTTGTGACCCGGGGAGAGTTGAAACGTGGTTGCTTTCCCTGTCCTCCCCTTTGCAGGGGGTGCAAACACCTGGCGTGCGTGGTTGCTCCCTGCCACCATGCAGAAGACCCGAATTGGGCCTTTTTTTCCCCCCAGGTTAATTATAAACTCTTAAATGTGGAGAGAGAGGCTTCTCGGAGTGTTTGCTCGGCGTTATTTGTGCGCTGCTATCTGATCAACTTTCGCTGAATGGGGCTGGGGAGTCCCCATGCTTGACTTGCTGGGCTCATCTGTCAGGAGCTTTCTCGCTCTGCTTAAATGCCGCTCATCACGGGTGCTGTCAGGGGAGCGTTGTTTAAAAAGCTTTAGCTCTTTTTAGAAATTATTCTTACTTCTCATCTCCCACTTCCCTCTCCCTTTCTTGGATTTGAGCGTGGTGCGTTGACTTTGTTCATTTAGCGAGGTGGTGTAAGCTGACGAAAGAAAACCTGATTAGTGTCGACTTGGCTTTATTTCTGAGAAAGAGGAGACTTTTTAAGGACTTCTCCCAAGAGATGGAGACTTGGTAATGCTCTTTTACAATATAGTGGTGGTGATGAACCTCGCCTGTCCTAAGCTTGGAAAATAAGATGTGAGCTTTGGGATTGTTTCCTTAAAAAAAGAAGAATAAGAAGGTGAGGGGAGGTGGGAAAATGCTCTCTGTGGAAACAGAAGTAGAGCTGTTGCTGGATTGGGCAGAAAGCAGCCATACCAAGTCATGGAAAAACTTAGTGTAGACTATAGTTTGGGTTTAAAAACAGACAGAAGAGGAGGGAAAGTGACTTATATTTTTTTCCCTCCATTGAAATAAAGTTGTAAAATGGGGAGCAGGGAGTCCCCTCCCATCCAAAGCCCATTTTTCGGGGTGCTCAGTCCTTACTTGCAGATGCCAGGCCCTGCCCTCACCCCACAGCCTGAACACGGGTCCTCACACCACCCCGGCATGGGCTCCGTGGTCAGGGTGGCCACCTCGCTCCATTGCCTGTGAGCACAGTGAGATAAGGAGATCCTCCCAAATGGGGAAGATCTTGTTGAGAAGAGCCAAGAGAGGGAAGAAGGGTGTTGCAGTGAATCACAGCCCCAAAAGGCTGCCCCCACCACTTTCCCAGCTCAGTCCAGCCCAGCATTGGGTCTGGGTTGGCTGTAGGAGCGATGAAGCTCTTTGTGGGCAGAGTGCTGGACTTGATGACCCCAGAGATGCGTTCCCATGTGGTGGAGTAGGAGATGTTGGGGTGGTTATGATGGGGTGGTGAGGTGCTGGTGAGCAGGAACCTTTTGGATCTCCTTGTGTCTTCCTACTTCATCTCCACATCTGGAATTCTGGGTGTTACACACCAATGTTTGCAGGGGAGCGTGCCTCAAATGGGATGTGAAGAGAGTATTTATTATATTATTTGTCCAGTCTTGTCTGAGTTTCCTGGGTGCTGGGAGGGGAGGATGAGAACGATAGCGATTCCCTGTGGGGACTCTGGATCCTTCTGCAGTTTGGCTGCGGCGATGATGATGCAAAGTTTGGAGTGTTTGCTAAAATCAAATTAAATCATTGCCAAAAGAATAAACACGTCTTGTTCAAACACTGATAAGAAATCTGTGCCGTGACTTCTGGTTATATCCTTCAGCCTTCCCAAAGATCTTCCTGCTCTTTGTGGCAGGGAGGCAAATTAAAGAATCTCTTTCCGTTAAGATTTTTATCACAGATTTGAGAGGGGAATGGAGGAAACCAGTTTTTATGCTCAAACATCTTGTGCTCTGCTGCGTGGATTTTTGGCAGCATTGCTTCATACTGGAAACAAAGAAAAGCTGTGTACAAATTGCTGCAAGTATCTTTGAGGGTTCAAATAGCCTCTTCAGAAGGATACATGTTTTGTTTCGTTTTTCTTTTCCCCTTTAGCTTTTTAAATAATAATTCAGATGTGTTTGAGCTGTAGTGCCCTGGATGTGAGTCCTTCCCCCTTTGCAGGAGCAGACATGGGACTCTTTGGGGTGGCCTGGAGGGGTGTCCTGAGGGGACCTCCTTGGTACCCCAAGAGGAAAGCACTTGGATAGATGTGATATGAAGCCTGAGGAGTCTCTCAAGGAAGGTTTTGGCCAAACTTGACCCTTCATCCTCCTCTTTATGGCTATGTCTTGGGGCTCTGCTGGCTCTGAGAGCCAAACAAATCCTAGTCCCTAGGAGGAGACCTCTCCCCGAGCTGTGTGGGGCTCAGGTACAAGCACCATGCCTTTTGGTGCCCTCTGTTTATAGAAATGTTACCAGTGCCCCACACATATGGGCACAGCCTCCCATTAGGAGCAAGAAATGGGGAGATTCATCAGGGACTGCGTTCCTTAATTGTGTCCAGTTGCAATCCCAGCTGCACTTACTGCCTATCCATCCTTCATTTTTGCTGTAATTGTGCTTAAGGGACTACAGGCTTGAGGTATGTCTTATCCTGGGGCTGCAGAGGTCTTCTGTGGGGATGTGGAGGCCCTGTGTAACCTGGTACCTTTTCCTCCAAGGGGTTTTAAAACTGCAGTCCAGTTGCAAAGGTTTAACCAGAGATGGCAAAGCCTAAGGATGCATATGCCTGTATCTGATGTTTGGGGAGATTAGGGATGCTCCTGCCCCATTTGAGTCTGCCAATGAAGAGACTGAAGTAGTCTGGAGAGGTGTGCAGGGGAAATGGAGGTCTGTGCTGCTGGCTGAAACAAGAGCACCAACTTTGAGAAAGAAATGTGTGGAAAGGCAAGAGTTGAGTGTGTTTCCAACCACTTTTAGAGCAGGTTTGCCATACCATGAATGGCCTTCTGCTGTTTCATAATAGAGTGCTGAAAAATGTTGGTGATACTGGTCTTGATAGTAGAGATAATGACCCCCATGTTGAGCAGAGAATGAGGGATATTACCTGGAAAAAGCCTCTCCTGGCTGTGGATGGAGGGACTGGGCCTCAGCAGTCTCGGGCTGTGGGTGTAGCCCAGAAAAAAAGTGATTGTAGTCTGCATGTGGGTGGAAAGAATGAATGAGTGTGTCCTTTAATAGCCAAAAAACGAAACCTGGTGATGTTCTGTCCATCTGCACAGCTTTAGCTTCTTGGTGTGGGGTGCTTCTGCAGAAATCAGGGGAGTTTGGCTGCACGTGAAGTGTCGGTACTGCTCAGTAACAGTTCTACAGTTACACTGGATGTCAGGATGGGAGTTGCAGCTCCACTTTACCATTTTCTGTGCTCAAAATGAGGGTTAATAAGCAGTATGGCACTTGACATTTGATCTGGGGGTTGTAGCTGGTGATCCACTGCTGTTTGATGTGAGTTATCCTCAGCTGAGACCGGCTGAAATCATCCACGTACTTTCTGTTGAGGACCATTGCTTGGGGAGTACAAGGGCTGCTGTTCTGAGGGGTTATTTTTACCTGTGCGATGGTTTGAATCTTCCACAACATGGCCAATACCTGAATTCTCTGATTTCTCCAACAAAAGTCCAGTTATGTTATTGCCTACCTCCCTTGGGAGCCGTTGTTCTTAATAACCACGTAACGGTTTTAAGTCAAGTGAAGTCGCTTTGCTTTTCTCCCGGAGCGCAGAGAAACAACAGAAGGAAGCTTTGTCTGCGTTGTGTGTGTTTCAGCCCATTTGCTGGCGACCTTTTGGGCTGCGTCTGCCAAATTCCGCTTAGCGGAAGGGTTCACTTCCAATTGCAGCTCTGTTTTTTTTTTTTGTGAGACGCAAACTCTGCCATTTCCACAAGGAAGACGCGGTACCTGCAGCAGCAAAGCTGTGGATGTGGGATGTGAGAGGGTGTAAACCATGTGCTCTCTTTCCTCGGGAAGACGTTGGCTCGAACTCATGGAGAAACGACTTATTTCATGATCATGAATAAAAGCGGGTGTTGCCTGGCTCAAGGCGAATTTTAAATTCTATTTACAAAATGTTCCCACTGCATAAAAGGAAAAAAAAAAAATAAATCTGGAAACGCTTCAGAAAGGAGCTGTTGCAGCGATGGATTTGCGCTGCGCACTGTTAAGCCCTGTTATTTTTCTGGCACTGCCTCCAACGCCTCTTGAGAATGTGCAGAGTCGGCAATAAAACGAACGCAGCCCTTTTAAAGCCGGGTTGCATAAATCATGAGGAAGGAGAGGAGCTTCTCGTGTACCCACAGCACTGCTCCCCTCCATCCTCTTACAGCACAGAAGTGAGCTCTGGTTCTTTGTTTGGGCCACTTGGCCTGGATTAGTGTCAGCCACTTTAGGTATGAAGTGGAATTAAGAGGAAAATAATTTCTCTCCAAGGCTGTTGAGGTTTCATTTTTTTTTTCCACTAACAAGCATTTTTTAGCTTCTCTGCTGTCTCGGTGCCATGGTGGCCTTGCAGTGCCTTGATAGCTCACCCGGGCCATGATATTTGGCGTGATAGGTGAGCTCTGCCATGGTTTGACATGTGGGTGGGTCTCTCCAGGTGAATAAACTTGCTGTTCTTACAAAACTTCCTGTTTTGTTTTAGTCTCTACAGTTGCAGTATTACATGATTTTGGAGGAAATCTTCCTGTCTTTAGTCTCCCAAACTGAGTTCACCATCAGAGCTTGATGCTGTAGCTGTTGGAGGGGTTAGGGACCTGCTTACCTGCTGTGGTAAAGCCTTAGTAGGGCAGCCCAGGGCAGAGTTTGCTGGTTGTGATTTGGCAGTGATTTATTGAGAAGGAAGTGCAGTAAAATCTAGGGGTGAACCTATTTCTTCCTGGGGGAGAGCCCCAGTTCTCTTCTGAAGAAGCCCATGAGAGGCTTTCCAGGTTTAGCTTAGCTGCTCACAAGTACCTTGTGCAAGGAGCAAACAGAGCAGGGTGAGATTTAAGGCTATTGGGGTGTTATTCTGTAAGGGTTCTAATATAAGGAGCAAAATCGGTGAGAAATGACTGTTCAGGGAGTCTCAGATAAGACTTATGAAAACTTTAGTTCCTTGGCGTTGGCAAAGTAAATGTGAAGCCTCTTTGGTAACTTTAATCTAAACTTGATTTTGTTTGAATTTACGGTTGTTATGAGCTCCATGTCCAAGCAAACAAAATCATGGCATGTGTGTGTTTTATTTATTTTATTTTTTTAGTAATTGGTAGTAGATTTGAGTGATTTGTGAGTTCATCCAAGAGCACCCAATGAGATTTTGTATTATTGCACATCCCCTGCTGCTGTTTCACCTGGAGTCTCAATGGTCCCGCTAAAGGAGCAGTGTTTCAACCAGGACACGTGTTGCTATCTCAAATAGATGGCTCGAGGTGTGATGGATTTCTTGTGCTCAGTCATCTGCTCTCTTTGGAAGTGGACCTGAATGGCAAGGCTGAGCGTGCTTGAAAATTAATGCATTTATTGGAGCCTCTTGGGATGGATTCCAGAGTTTGGATCCGGATTAAACTTCCCCCCTGAGGACTTTGGGAAGTGGTGTACAAGGGGACCTGATGAAATCTGAGAGGAGTCCAACTTCCTCAAGATGGCAAGAAGATGAATGTTTTTACCAAGGGCAAGAGAGTGGGAGGAAACACCCGGTTTAGGGAGGGAAGCGGAAATATTTCATGGTGGGGTAGTGTCTGGGAATGAAAGGGATGGATTGTGTCTCGGCAGATATGAATCTTTCAGGTTTAATCCACATCTAGGAAGTAAATACAGAGAACCTTGCTGACTGCTGGGAGTGGGGAGGAGGTGCAGTGCTGGGCTTTTCGGCTGCCCTGCCAGGGCAGACACCCCTGTGATGCTGAGTTCTGGTCCAGATGTGTGGGGGATTCGATGCATGGGGGTGATGTGCGATGCCTCAGGAGCAGAGGTGAACACACCAGGGGTAGTAGATGCACTCCTCAGCTGGTGGCTTTATAGGAATTAAGCAACCAGAAGTGTCGAGTCAGCAAGTGGATCTCTCTGCTGCATGGGAAATTACTTAAAGCATTTAATCACTTTGCTTGGGTGTATATATATATTTTAATTTTTTTTAGGTAATGTGATGTCTTTGTGCATCACAAAATACTCTTGGGGGTGTGATTGCTCAAGGGAAAGAATAAAATTCGAACTGACTGCTGGGTAAAATTTGGATTTACCGAAACTTTGGGTTTAAGTTGCGTCCCCGAGTTCCTCAACACCCACTGCAAGCCTTTAAAAGAGAAAAAAGGAAACTAGAAAAGACACTGGCTAGGTGTGATCTAATATTTTGCAAACAGGAAACTACTACTTGAATATGAAGGTGGGAAAGCTGTTGATGAGCCTCTGTTGGTCCACTGCGCTGTGTGCCTGAAAGGAGCTGTGAATGGTCAGGCTGGAGGAGAAGGGAGTTCAGTGTAGTATTGGATGGGGATTAGTAGGTATGTTGCTACCCAAAAAGTCTGGAAGAAGCCCTTTCTGTCTCTTGGGTGTTGAAATCCCATACACTCTGGGTAACTGAGGATAAATGGGTAGGAATTCTTCATGGGTAACTTAGCTAATTTGCTGACTGCAAGAAGCAACCACTAGAATAATGGAAAGTCTGTTTGAGCAGAAAATGCTCCTGTCTTTCTTTTAATGTGAGCAATCCCATATAAAACAATGAACCTATGAACTTCTCGGTGTGAATAGTGCAAGGTCTGTCCAGCTGAGTCCCTCAAACGCAGATCTCCTTGTAGAAGTGACCATGGCACCATGTACCTCTGTTTCCTGAAGTCAGCGGTGTTGGACAGGGAGGGTGGTACTGGAAAATGTGTGGTTGTGGTGTTAGGCATTGGAGGCCCCACACCAGAGAGCCCTGTGGAGATCCTGGGTGTGCAGAATATGTGATAATGTGATTTAAACACTGAGGAAAATACTCTTGATGTCTGTAAGGCCGATGGAGTGAAGTTGTTGTGGACGCACATTGCGTCTGTGCGTGCACACACGCCCCCCTCAAAGACCCCCTTTTGGGTCTGGGTGTGCATCTTTGGGAAACACCATGTGAAAGCCTTGCCCACCTCTGAGGGCTGGGCTGCAGCAGTGATGTGAAGCTGTTTTCCCGATGTGTGCCACAGAGGGAGAACTGGTGAGGGTGCTCTCCCAGATCTGTGTGTACTGAACCCCAGTAGATCCTGGGGTGCAGGCACTGCCAGCTTGGTGCAGGAGCTGCTTTAATATACGAAATAAAGGGTTGGGAGGCAAAGCCCTGCCTCCTTTTGTTCTCTGCAGCTGGGGCAGAGTCAGAATTTGGCAGCCGGTCCTCGTGACTCCCCACTCGATCTTGAAAGCTTCTCCCTCTGTTGTTTGGGGGCTCAGACTTTTGAGAACATAATCCAGGAGTTTTCTTGCCTGATTTGGACAGATTAAATGGCCAAATACAACAGAAAACCCAGTAGATGTTCCTTTTAGCTATAGGGACTCTGGTGCTGCAGTGTAACCCTTTTCCTTTCTTGCTCTAACTTGTTTTAATTTGCCCTTTGCCCTCCTATAATTCTTCTTATGAATACTTATATTCCATAGCTGCACCACGCTTCAAAGAGTGGGTGTGGGGGGTTTATGTGTGTGGCTTTTTTTTTCTTCTTTTTTTGGTGTGTGTTTAACTTATTTAACTTGCAGATGATCTGAATTTCTCGTCCTAAAACGCTACCTAACTGGAGCACTTTACTGTGGTGCCTGAAAGCTGGTGTATGCTGGTGTTACTGAGCGCAATGATGAATTCGAGAGTGAACTCCCAACTCCTGGTGCTATTGTGACCCTGATTTATTCATTGTCCGTGTGCCCCTTGGCCATGTTTTGGTGGTTGCAGCGTCTGCAGCCTTTCACTGCGGATGACACACAGGTATCCCTGTCCAGCCTCACGCTGCCTCTCAACACAGAATGCTGTGTGTCTGAAATGACCGATAACCATCGATGGCTACCGACCGGTAAAGAGGAACAAAGCAGCTTTAATCAGCTATGGGAGCTTTCCTCTCCAGTCCCTGCTGCTGCTTTGTATTTTAATTGGTTCCCCTTGATATTTAAGATTTACTTTCATTTTTATTTTAATCCAACTTGCTGTACGAACTCAGCACAGAGGATTTCTGGCCGAGTTGTGATCCTACACTTCTTCTCAGCTGCTGAAATCAGGCAAAAATGCCTTGCAGAAGCCTTGCGGTCTTTTTTTGGCTTCTCCTGATGTAGGTCTTTGTTTTCAGTGATGTTTACCTCTCTCTAGGGAGCACGAGGGGGTCCCTTTCCAAATCGCCTGCACTTTATGGCTCTTCAGATCTCTGATGCTGTGTTGTCCAGCTGGAAATAGGAGAACACAGGAAACTCCTGGCCTCTGTTTTAGTTTCAGGAAGCTGAGTATTTGGGTTATTCAGCAATTTGCTTCAAGTTCTGGTGACTCGTGATTTCTTGTATCTGATAGAGATGCTATTGTATATTTTTTCCTTTTTTTGCGTACACATTTCCAATTAAATGTCAAATAAATAGCTATGCATGAGCTCAGAGTAAAGAAATGAGTGTCTGTGTGCAGGGGAGTGGATCTTGGGCTTTTTCCTGTCTGAAACTGTCTGAATTTTCACAATAACTAAGCATAGCCTAAATACCCTAATGAAATAAATGGCCTGACTTTCAGAAGTGAAATTGTTCTCTATGCAAGGAGAAGTTTGTTGGTTTTTTCTTTTGTTCCAAAAGTCAAATTAGGAAATATTTTTTTAGTTCTATATTTTTTCTTGCTAAAAATCTAAAATTACAGCTCTAAGGAATTCAGTGATATTATTTTTATATGCGTTGAAAAATACGTAGAAATACCTGCACAGTATAGGATGTGCAGACCTAGTATTTGTGTGAGGTGGGCTGCACTGTCATTCTGATAATCCCCGAATTAGACAAGCTCTTTTAGGTGAACCCATGGCAGGTGGTAGCAGTCAGGAATTACAGGCATTCC
>NW_010166964.1:42082-58785 GCF_000695765.1 Mesitornis unicolor
TGTTTTAAAAGGCACCCAGCATCTGCTTGAAAAATCCCTTGTGCCGAGTTAAACGAATTAACCAAGGGGCAAAACTCTAAGTTGAGTTAGAAAGGGGGAACAGCTCGGGGGGAAACAAGACGACTCCAAAGCTTCAGACTTTGTGGGTAGACAGAAAATAGCCCTCACGTTGGTTTTCATGGATTTGTTTTATTCTCCATACCTACAAATCCCTGCATGCGTGGACTTTAACTTGAAGTTGTGCTGAGTTCAACAGAGCTGAGCCTGAGTGGACACACGTGGGCTGCAGCCGTGCAGGATCCAGCTTTTAAAACTGTGCTGGCCGTGTAAACCTGACGGGTGTAGACGTGGTGTGATGTGCGGACTGGGATAGCAAATCCCAGAGAACTGGGGAAAATCACCCGAATTCTGCTTCCTGCCCCCCGTACACAGACCAGAGCGCTTTTCCAGTGCGATGCTGGAAGGGAAGGCGTGCTGGGTTAAATAGGCAGAGGAGGTGTTTCTTTAAGCTTGCATCTCTCAGCTTTAAGCATGGTGCCATGATTTCAGTTGGTCACTTAATACTGAGGGGGGAAGTTGTTGTTTTCCTTTTTTCTTCCTTTTTATTTTCCCTTCTCAGCTGGGTGAAATGAAGGCCTCTGTTTTCTTTAAGCTGTGCTGTATGTATTTAGGTGATGGTGGAAGCTGTCTAGGCAGCCTGCTTAACATGAAATATCTGTGCAGGACAATTGTGGAGGGAGAAAGACAGGTATATACATACACACACTATTTTATTTTAATTGTTTTCAGGAGGCTTGCACACTTTGGAAGAAGAATCTTTTTTTTTTCCTTATCTTTGACTTCAGTTTCTTAAAATTATTGTGGTTGGGCTTACTGCATAGCCCTGTAGATATCAAATAGATCCCTTTCTAAATAACACAGGAAACTCTGCAGAATTAGTTGTGCTCCCTGCTTTTGCAGGTGGGATTGAGCTGAGGAGATGTGAAATGTTGGGTTATTCTGCAGCAGGTCCAATAGCCGTGACTCCAGGGCCTCTTCCATCCTGCTGGGAACCTGCAGCGCTGCTGGGGTGTGAAACAGTCTCATCTTTTCCTGGAAGAAGCAATGGCCCAACAGCGAGATTAGCCATGTCAGATTGATTTGTTATAATGCCAAAAGCTGTGACACATGGTAATTAGGGCTGAGGAGCTACAGTGCCTGGGAACCGACGTGGTAACTGTTGATATCTTTGGTTGAACCAAAGCTATTTGCTCCCTCACTCTTCACACGGAGCATATGGTGCACGCTATCGTTTTATCTGTGGGCTTCCAAGTATTTGATGTATTTAGCTGCTCAGTAGCTCTGGGGAAAACCCTCTTCAAAATAAACCTATGGGATTTGTTCCCATTTTGGAAATGGAGCTGGGAGGGGATGTGCAGAGGCTGTGGGAGCTGACATGGGCTCTCAGTGAGGATTTGGACCTGAGCTGGGGTTGAAATGACTGCACGCATCTTCAACCTCATGGCTTGGAGGGCACCTGAGCGATGTCCAAAAGGAGCTCGCTCCTCCCGAAAGGAGCACGGTCCTGATGTGCATGAGCTGGGTGGGGAGTCTGATGCATCAAGGAGATTTTCAGTCTTTTTTTGATGAGAAAAGAGGCTGGAGATGCAAACCAAATCACACCTTTCCTTGTGATGAGTGAGCTGGAGATCTCTTTGGGCTTCAGCCCTGATCTTAGCTGAGGGGCATGGGTGGAGCCCTTCATTTCTTGGCACCCATTTGAAATGGCAGAAGCGGGGCGCCTACATCGGGTGTTGTATCAGCTGCCTTCCGAGCAGCCAGCAAAGCTGTGCAGCCTTGCAGTCAGCAATATCTTGATTAACAACTAAGAGAGAAGCACTTACGTGGAGCTTAAGTGCTTTACTTCCACCCTGCAAAAATCCTTTGCTAGGAAAGTTTGAAAAACAAGGTTCATCATCTCTAGTGTGAAAGAAGCAGCAGTGGTGGTGCTTTGAAAGGCTTTTTGTATAATGATCTTTTGCAGCATAGGTCCAGTGGTGAAAACTCAAACTTTATCAGTCCATGTGTGTGATGGTTGTGTGTTCCTCTGGAGATACGGAGAAGGGTTTTGGTAGAGGTGGAGGCATCTGGGTATTCTTCACCTGAAAATGAGAGCTTTTTCGTTATTTTTTTCAAGTGGAGAAACTCTCAAACCTGCAAGGTTGATAACAGTGTCCTCGTTAGCTGGGGCTGTGTATCTTAGGGGATTTTGGCATGGAAGTCCCCATGAGAGCTGTCCTTTACTTGTGTTACTTCCCTCATGCCTTCACACTGGGCCTCTCTTTGCAGCTCTCTCACACCTTACCAACTAACACAACGGCCTTTAAATCCGGCTGTGGATGAAGACCCGGGGGTGGGTTTTAGCTGCAGGAGAGCCCCAGTTTGGATATTTGGGGAACCTTCCCAGGCACATCAGCTTTGCTGTGCACCGTGGAGCATTTTGCATTGCCCTCTTGTGGCAGGTGCCACGGAGCCGCTGGGCTCAGGAGGTTTTTCTGCTTCATCTCCCTCCCTACAGCAGAACCATCGTTAAATAACTGCAGTTTTCGGTCTGGTTTTTAATTCAGCTGCCTCTCCAGTGAAACCGTGGCTCTCCTCATCGAGAAGCATGAGTTAGCATGAAAACTTGAAAGCAAAGCTGATGGTATATAGGAAGCGAAAGGATATTTCAAGATGTATTATCGAAACTGTGTTCTAAAATCCACAGTGAAGATCTAATTGTAGCTGATGATTTGCAGTTAAACTCACCTAAAGGTTCTTGTAATGCCTCAGTGATATTAATATGCTTCAGAAACTTGATGGAGGGGACAAAATAGAGAACAAAGGCACTGAAATTCTTTCACCTTCAAATGCATTTCTCTTCTTTCCACCAAATACCGTTCTCCTTCTGCCGGGAACTGGTGGCAGGGCTGCACATCCTGCAGCTGCCTGAATCCTGCAGCAAAACGGGAGCATGTGCTGAAATCTGGGATACTTGGCAAGAACTGATTACTGAATTAAACACCGTCACCTTTCTTTCTGTCAATGGGAAAGGGAGTAGCTGGACAATGCTCTTTTGCTGTGTGGATCCAGCAGTGGAAACTGAAATTTTATCAGTTCAAATGCATGACAGATGCGTGCTTCATTAGAGATGTGGAGACAGGTTTTGATAGGGGTGGTGGCATCTGGGTAATCTACGCCCAAAGGCGGTAACTTTTCCTTTATTTTCTCAAACTGAGAAACTCCCAAAACTGCAAACGCGCTCTGCAGACCCCTCTGGGAGGGCTCTCTTTGTTCTCCCCACCCCTTAGCATGGCCAGGGCCGAGGAGTTTTATTGTGAATTCCTGTGTGCGCCTTCCCCAGGCCTGCTGCCCCTCGAACTGCGGTGCTGTCGGAAGGCGTCTGCCTCCCAAAGCCTTATCTGCTGCCTCCAAGCCATTCAGATGTTGACCCCTTGAGCACAAACAGCTCTCACCGAACCTCAGGGCGTAGCTTTGAGACGAGGTTTGGCGCTCGTGTGTGCGTGAAGAGGTTTAGTGCTGGTTTTGCCACCAGGGGTGGGATGGGTGGACCAAGGGGCCAGGGAAGGTGACAGCCTGGTGGGACATGGAGGGGGAGAAGGGGGTCCAGCAGCTGCTTGTGTCAGCGCGGGGCTAAGTGCGAGGAGATTAATAGTTATTTAAAGAGCAAATGGGGACATGGCATTCGGCTGTGGCATGCGAGTGGATAAATGCGGTGGAATGGCTGCTCCGCTGGTAACGTTTAGACAGATGGTCCCTGGACTGAAAAGAATGAAAAGGATCCTTGGTTCTCTTAAGGATATCTTAAATTTTTATATATTTTTATTTAAATTGACCTCCAGGCGGCATGTTCAGCTCTTCCAGACTGCGCTGTCTTGTTAACACTGACTGCCCGTTTGGTGATCTTTCTCCATCATCTTAAGTAGCCTGGGATTAGAGGAATAGGTTTTAAGTGAAAGCTGAAGCCTTGTTGTTTTGCTGTCTGTGTCTGAGCTGTTTTGGAGGCTGTCTTCATCACGGCCGTCTTTTCATCATTCTGCCGGTTAGGGAGTGTGTCTGATGCTAATCTACATGAGAAATGAAACGACTGAGTGATACTCAGACATTTTTTGAGAGGTCTCCAGGTCTTACTAGGGTGTTGTGGGGCAGGAAGGCAGGGAGGTTGGGTTTTTTTTATTAAATACAAAATTATTAAGTAAGAAAAAGACTGTTCGTGGTGCAGGACGTCAGCATTCTGGCTCTTTTAACATGGAAATTAGCCTCAAGGGAAGACATGTACTGAAGTCCGTTAAATTGGTCTTGGTTGGCTGAATAACCCGCAGGAGGTGAGACATCGCTGTCATCTGCATCGCCAAAGCTGCCATCTCCTTTTGCAGAAGAAGAACCAGTCCGGGTTGCTTTCTCTGGCGTTGACTACTCAACATGCTTTGAGTCCAATTGCAGATCTGTCTCACAGGGGCACTGGGTAGCTCTTACATCCCTGCTGCTACAGATGGGGAAACTGAGGCAGGGAAGGACTAACCTGAGGCAACACAGAGCCGCTGGTTCACCCGGGATTAGGACTCAATATGTAATTGCTGTTATTACTCTCCTGCCTGAAGGCCTCAGACAAAAGAGGCCCATTAAGCAGAGGCTTTTTACATAGCAAGGAGCAATCCCTGCCCTGCAGAAGGCTGAGGGTGGAGGGGGAAGGCGGCTTGCCCAAGGACATGGCGTGTTCCTGGCATGGCCAGGGAGGCAATCAGCTCCAGGAACCATCCCCGCTCCCAAAATGAAGTCCCCTGGGTGTTAAATGGCTTGTTGACACATAGCTTGTGCCATCCTCTTCCAGGTCTTTGGAGGAGCGATGATGTGCTGCTCGAAA
Organism: Mesitornis unicolor; assembly: GCF_000695765.1. Taxonomy (NCBI): domain Eukaryota; kingdom Metazoa; phylum Chordata; class Aves; order Mesitornithiformes; family Mesitornithidae; genus Mesitornis; species Mesitornis unicolor. The sequence goes on from NW_010166964.1 coordinate 46,986, forward strand.
TTTCGGTAGGGCTGGTGGGATACCCAATATTGGGAAAGCTTTTTGTTATGGGTCCTGCTGTTGGCACTCTGACCACAGGAACCTGCGCAGCTTAGCTGATAATACAGAGTTGTTAATAATGTTGTTAAATAAATTGATGTAAGTCGGTAATACAAGCAGCAGCTGTTGGAAAGGTGAGGGAAGTTGGGAGCAGACTGGCTGAAATACTGAGGGATAGGTGAAATTGGTGGCTCTGGGTGGGATTGAAGCTGTAGGATGTGGAGGAACGTGAGGCACTGGGATCTCTGGGCAAGGGGAAGAGCCCTGTTCCCCTCTGCTGTGTCAGTGTGCTCATCGCTGCCCATTCCTGGGTCATTGCAGAGCTGCTGGGCTTGGTACCACAAACCTTTTGGATGCTGATGTTTAAAATCAGATTCTCTGCCTTGATGAGTTTTTCTCCAGAAGAACTTAGACTCATAGAACCATAGAATACCAGGTTGGAAGGGACCACCAGGATCATCTGGTCTTAGTATCCACAGCATTGCATGACAGAAAATCCGCGTTTATTTGTGTGCTGTGTGAAGAACCACCCTGCATGTGTGTGTGTGTGTCTTTGTAAACCAAAATCCTGTTTAAAATTTTCTTGCTCCCCAACTCTTAAACTCTGTTTAAAAAAGCATGAAAATTCACTTCTTCTTTGGCTTTTTCCGTATAGTTTAGGAATTTATCCACATCTGTAATGCTGTGATCCACCTGTCTCCTTGCTTTTATTTCCAAGGTGAGAAGTTGTCACCCACTGCTGTGTTATGGGAAGGCAGTGAAAGGGATGGCTCATTCTTGTCACCTTCCTCTGACTTTTGTCCCCTCTCATCTCTCTGAGGTGGAGGACCAGACCTGCACATAGAATTTAAAGCATTAGGCATATGATTTTTCTGCTAACCACTCCCTAATCTAACACTTGTCTTTCCATACTCCATTCTCTAGCCTGTATTTCTGACGTCTTCAGTTGTTTCATGTGTTGTTTGTACCTGGAGGCGGCAACCAGGTCTGCTCTCACTGTGCAACTGCTGCTTCTGGAGTATTTGGGGAAGCCCTCCATGCTGCTTGATGGCACCTTTTAATTCTACTTTAAGTCTGTGATTGGTCGCTGGAATTGAGTGCATGGTGCAGCCTGGTGAAGTGCTATGAACCTTTTCCCCCAGTAAGTTGCATTTCTGAGCAGTCACTACCTGAGTTAGAGGTCCTGAATGTCACCAGGTGTAGCAGGATGTCTTTGGGTCAAGGACAAGACTGTCAGACTGCGTTGCCTTATACAAACTGGACCCAGCTGTGCTGTAATGAACATGGTGATTTTTACCAGGTTATAGCAGCCCCTCCAAAAAGGCTTCACCTTGGCTGTTGCTGGACACAGGGAGCTGTTGCCCTATGATGGCTGCTGCCCTGCAAATCGCCTCCTTGGTAAATCACCTCCTGCTTATGTGCAAACTCTCTTCCCAGCTTGATCCACTGCATGGCTGCGAGAAGCTTTACATCTCTTCCAGTCACCAGTGTAAGACGTGTCTTGCTCTGCCAGCCTGTGCCATCACTGTTTCTGTAACACCCCTGTGCATCTCCTTCCCTGCAGCCGCAGTACACGAACCTGGGGCTCCTGAACAGCATGGACCAGCAGATCCAGAACGGCTCTTCCTCCACCAGCCCCTACAACGCGGAGCACGCGCAGAACAGCGTCACGGCCCCCTCGCCTTACGCCCAGCCCAGCTCCACGTTTGACGCCCTCTCGCCCTCCCCGGCCATCCCTTCCAACACAGACTACCCAGGACCTCACAGCTTCGACGTATCATTTCAGCAGTCCAGCACAGCAAAATCGGCGACGTGGACGGTAAGGACACAGCATCGCTTTGCTCCTTTGCTGGCGTTGGTCGCAGTGCCCGTGGTGACACTGTTCATATGATGCATACCCAGGCTTGTGCAAGAACAGAGTGACCCGTGTCCTCTGCAGTGCATGCCATGTCACACAGAAGGGAGAGGTTTCTCTTGGCTGCTCTGGGAGGGTGTGGTGGGAATTTAACCCTCGGTAATATCACTAAATCCCAGGTGAATAAAATGCCTTGCAAAGAGACAGTTGCCCAAAGACTACACGTGATGAAACAGCAGCTCTCCATTTGGGTCTGCAGGTTGTGCTGGAGTAAAACGCGAGGTGGGCGTAAGCGTGGCTTCAGCATCCATGGGGTTTCGTGAAGTTTGTCACACGGGGCTGTGCCAGCGGGACAGAGGTGGTGCCCCTTGCTCTGACACATAACTTCAAGGCTTTTTGCTTTTGCTCTCAGAAGAATACCTTACTTATAAACGTTTCGAGCTTGGAACTTGAAGCCCAGCTCATGGTTTTTGGTGGAGCTAGCTTGATTCTTCAGCTATAGAAGCTTTGCAGCCCAGGACATAGTACTGCTAGAGCTGTGTCCTGTTGTGGTTTGGGGCTTACAGTAGAGATGTTTGGAGAATATTGCTGTCTTGAAGATGTTCAATATTTGCTTTCCTCTCCTTCAGGCGTTTGGAGTGGGTGTAGTGAGTAATGCCCTACATCACGCTACCTGAATAAAAGTAGAGACTCAAATCTTTTTTAACTTTTTAAAAAATACTCTTTACCAAAAGCTAAGAGCGTTAAAATAGTGTTTCTTTTCATTTTTTAATCTGAGGAACTGCTTCAATCTCAAATTTAGGAATTGCAACTAACAAGCTCCCAGCCACTGCTGGGAGCAAAGCAGTGTGCTCCACTCTGGAAAAAGATGCCAGATAACAGTAAACCACTGTAAGCTTGCGTCCTTTATATTTTAAAAGTCTTTTCCAGTAAAATTTGTTTAAAACTGGTTGTAATAACTTTAAGGAAATTGTTTCATGGGGTTAAAATGTGATGGGTCTGCTCAAGACTGAATCTTTCATTTGTTGATGCATAAAAGGGTGAAGGAGTTTTAAGTGAGGTTGAAACTGCGCTCTTCCCAGATCTGCATTGGAAGTGATGCCCTGCTGTAGCTCCTGCTTGTTTCCATGCCCAGGTTTCTCCTTGTATGCTACTCACACTTTCTTTTCACTCAATTTAAAGGAAACTGTAGGTCAGTTCCACTTTCCATTTCTCCAAGCAAGAAAACACTGCCCTAGGATTTTTGCAGGGGGCCCTTTGAAGGAGATGTGAAAAGATGCTCTCTTTTGATAACTGTAGTACAAAGAATTACCTAGGGCAGCTGTGGGGAACCAGAGTGTTTGATGCTGTCCTTTCAACTGGGAAAAGCGGCCTTTTGAAAGGGGGTTTGAGCATCTGTAGTCGGCTGCTCCAGCAGAACTGAAGACACATGAGCTACCTGCGAGCTTAAAGTTAAGCAAGCACTTGAGGTGTCTGACTGCAGTGACAGTGGCTTTCTGGGGCAGGAGTGGAGAGGCTGAGTTTTAATGTGGACCTGGGTAGTAGTCAAAGATCAGCTTACATGCTGGCTTTAAAAAAATAAATCAAATTGCTCCTGAGTGAGTGCAATCACCGAATGTGTGCAGACCTGGGGGCAGGCACATTTACCTTCCCCTCCTATTTATTTTTTGGCCTTGATGTGGACCACGCTGCCAGCAGATGCAGATGTGCTCCTTGGACCTGCTGCAGTCTGTCTAGGGAATAAATCTGTATTTCCCTAAAGGAAGGGGGTCCCAAACCGCGCTCTGATCGTAGGGGAGCACAGTTTGGTGCCCCTGCAAGCAGTCGAGGTTTCTCATGCTGGATGTTCCCCATGGATGAGGACAGCCCTGTGGCAGTGGCTGGGCACCTTCCATCAATAAACCTTTTTACAGCAGAGCATCTTTCAATCTCGGGAGCTCTGCCCTTCTGCTAATTAATCCACCAACTCGTTTCACATGGGCCCCGGTGCGGTTGGGAATAGGTGTTGGACAGCTTTATCGGTGGGGTGGGCGGGGAAGGACGTGAAGGCTCCCTTTCCTGCTGCTGGCCTGAGAAATGTGGAAACGCGCGTGAAATGCTGATGAAAGGAGCGATTGCCCCATCCTCTCCGAGTTCTCCGAGTTGCTCATCCCTCCCCTCCACCCCCATGTGACTGTGTGCTTTGATTAATGTCTGTCATCTTTTTTTTAATGATGGATTAGGAACTTACCCAACTGGAAGGGTTTCTTCCACTGCAGTGACCTATTAAAAGTTTAATTACTTGATGGCCCCACCCTTATTAAGAGTCCAAAACTTGAAAGCCTTGTTTCTTCGTTCTTTTTTCCCCCGACCTCTTGATGTTCCCCAGGGCAGCAGTGCTAAGTAAGGAAATCCATTCTATTGCACTTTCCCCTGTTTGGGGGTGTGTGAGCCAGGCTGACCCACCTGGAATCATATTTTATTTCGAAAACCTTTATTTTTTTAAGATTTTTATTTTCCCTTCAAGTCCTGCAGGCTCTTTCTACAGGGCAGGTTTCTTGTCCTAGGACAGCGGGCTGGACCAGCCATATTTGTATAGGGTAGTGTAACATCAGGACTGCTGCTTTGCTCTGGTTTGTGATGGGCCCCTAATTAAAGGGTAAAAAAAAAATGAGGGGAAAAAAAATGGCCAAAATTAGCAGAGAAACACTAGCTACTGCTAGGTGAGAGGGTGATTTCATATGCATGAGCAGTTCGCTTTGAAAATCTTCATAAATTTTCTCTCTGAAGTCTTTCGTGACCTGAAGTAGGAATTCCAGTCAAACATGCTGTCTAATCAGGTTAGCTCTTCATTTATTTGTATGCAATGTTGAGCTAATTAATGATGACAAATTGAGATTGGATTGCAGAGGACTTTATAAGCATCCCTGATTATTTTTTTTTAATTAATGACCTGAGAACACAAGAATATATGCAGGTTAATCAGCCTTTTCAGAAGGAAAGTCTTTAACAATTGGGACTCTACTGCAGTGTTTAAAAACAAAAACCTCAGTAGTCTAAATTGAACAGTTTCTCGCATGCATGCTCATGGTGCAGTAAAACCTTCTTGGAAACCATGCTGTTAGCAAGCAGTTATCATTTTGCAGTGCTGAGATAAAGAGTAGGTCACTGAGGTTGTGTGAGAAGCCCTATGAATTGGGTGAAGAACTTATCCCACAATAAACGATGTGTAATTCTGGATATTTTCTCAGCAAGAAGCCCCATATTCCCATACTTTCCAGTATCTCCTCTCATTTCTGCAGCAAAAGAAAAGGAGGCATTTCCAAATTGCACGGCCTCGGTACTTTTTTCTCTGTGGAAGTAAATTGTGTGCAGCTCTTCCCACCCACTCTGAGTGCAAATAAATAAACAACTGCTGGCATTTCCCCCTAGGAAAAAAGAGAGATTTGGCAATCACCTGTCACTGGCAGAACCTGTTGCATGGGGAAGAAGGCGATTGCAGTAGGAAAGTAAAAATTAAAATTGCTCGTCAAGGTAAGTAAAAGTTAACATTACTGCCAAATGCGGGCTATCAAAAAACCAAATCGGATCCACCCATCCCCATGAGCAAGATACCACCTTATAAGTCATGAGACTCTTTTTAAAGGACAAACAGGTTTTTCTTATTCTTCCCCAGGTTTTTGAGCCTTTAGGGTGCATCTACTAAACCTTTTTAAGCTTTTTCTTGGTAGTCATGGGGATTGAGGAAAAAGGAGGCAGAAACAGCTTTGTGTTTTGAAATGAAAACTGGAATTTATTTTCAAATTTTCCGTCCTGTTGGACACGGACACCAGCAGTGCAAGACTTGCGTCATTCAGGTGTTGGCAATACCCGAGTTTAGTGCTTTATTCTCATGCCCTGCAGTGGGTTGGAGCAGAGTTGGTCTTTGCAGGGCTGTGTTATGAAACGTGGAGCTCTGCAGAGCTGCAGTCCCTGTTCCCGTCAGGATCACCAGTGCCGCTGCTCTCAATAGACTCAGCTATAAGAAAATGTTCAGATTAGAGACTTTCTTTGCTAGAAAAGCTGGATACAGCCTGAGCAATGTGCATGGAAGCAAGTAAATGGGTTGTGCTGGCTGGGGTTAGTGGATTTGGAAAAACTGAGTTTTAAGGAAGGTGAGAGGAATGCACTTCAATGAGTCCACACGAGCAATAACAAGTTCCCGTGGTTGAGAGTACAGATTCCTTGGCTGGGGTATCTCATTTTATTTTATTATATTGCATTGATTCATTCCGCTTTCATTTTTAACATACTCTGTGTCCTGAACCACCTGGTACCATCAAATTCCCTCCCCATCCCTGTAAGATGCATTAGAGCACCATGCACAAACATAGCAAAGCAGTGAGAGTGTGCATCACCTTGACTCCACAGCCCTTAATTACGTGTTCAGTGTTATCTTAAATGATCTGTTCAAATAGTGCATTGTTTCAATAACACTGGTGGTGTCCAGCATCGCCCTGGCTGCTGATAATCTGTCTGCATCATGCATTAAAATTGCTTTTTACAGGCTGGTGGCTCTCCCTGTGAAAATACACGTGGGGCTGTGCTGAGATCTCGGCTTTGTCGTTCCTCAGTGATGTGTCTTCTGCTCAATGCAATTTGAGCTTTATTTAAATTTTAAATTTAAAAATTTACTTTTTAATATTTTTCAAGCTACCTGGAGTAGATGTGGTCTTGTTACAGGGTTTTGGATTTCCCTGTCCTCGGAGGCTCCTCGCCAGCAGTGATGGAGGCTTTAGCAGTGAGCACAGGGCTGTTGAGAAGGGCCCTTGTAAGAGGGAGATCTGTTTGTGCAGAGGGTCTGCAGACCTTGCTGAGCACTGAAATCAGTCATTTTTTAGCCGCTTTACTAATCCTTTTGTGGCTCTAAGCATAGGCTTTCTCTGATGCCCGTGATCCAAAGGGAGAGAAGGGATTTGGAAGGAGGAGGCAGCAGCCTTGCTGTAGCTGCGAGGGAGCTGACGCAATGGGGTGAGCTCAGGGCTTGGCTCTTCCCCCCTCTGGGTGAAAGCAGCAGCACTTCCATGTTTGGGCATTTGTTTTGAGTGAGAAGTGGTAGGAACTGGCCATGCCAGCCTGAAGAGGCCGTTTCCAGTGGTGGCTGCCACCATTGCTCTCATGCATGGCGAGGTCATGATGGCACCCTCCTGCTCGAGGGTCTCGTGAAGCGTTTTCCTCTGTGGGACATCACAGGGCCTAACGCCGCGGCTGTTGAGGCACACGTAACTTGTCCCAGGTCATCTACCTGGAAAGAGAAGTGGCTTACAACAAGCTTTACAACACCTTTGAAGGAGGTGCCTTTCTCACGGCAGGGAGGTGTTTGCAGGCTGGGAAGAACCAGTTTGCTGGTGAGAACCAGCCAGGAGGGGCCTGCTGGCTTCTGTTTGGGTTGTTATGGTTGAGTAAAAGGAGATCTGAGTGCATTAGGTTCCCATTAGAATGTAATTGTGCTTTTTTTCCCCCTCCAATCTCTTTGTCATGTATATTTTGTTTTTTATTAGCAGTTATCTTCTTCTGTTGCTCCTCACGAGCAGCTATACAGATCTGTGTGATAGTGTCCAGAAAATGTCTTCCCATGTGAGCTCTCTTGATTATTTTTTTCCTTTTTATATCCTTTATTGCTTCATTAAATCCTCCCAAGGCAATACAGCTCACCTATGGGAACCGCTGCTGCTGTAGTGAGGAGTTTTGCTAGAAAACTGTGAGACCTGCGCCCTCCGTGATGGCAGAGCTGCAGACTTCCAGGGCCTGCAAGTGAAATCCAGAAGAATTAAGGTCAGACACACAAGGATGGAGAAAGTAGTGATGGGGAGAGGTGGTGTCCTCCCAGGGGCGGGAGATCCCTCTGCTCCCTTGCACAACCAACTTCTGGTTGTACTGGCTCACACTTTAACTTTTGTCCCCCTTGCAGAAAAGTTGTCTTAAGGTTTTTAATTCTTTTTGAAGAGAAATTCAGAGGGAGAGAATTAAGTGGAAGAAGCTTTTTTTTTTTGGTTCTTAATAAGGGCTTTTCTTTTGTCTGTGTGGAGAGGAAAAAGCGTTAATTAAACATAATTTTCATCAACGCGACTTGCACAAAAAAAGCCCCACCTACTTTCATGAGAAAGGAATAAAGAGAATCATAATCCTGGATTAGGTATCTTTCACTACACATATATAAAAACAACACCGTGTGAAAAGGGGGAAAATATATGTATGTATACACACACACCAAACATACCAATGCGCCTCCAGCAGTATTACCAAAGGAATTAACTTTACAAGAAACAGCCACAGCCTGGAAAGAAGCCATTTTTCAAATAAAAGCTGAATGAGACTTGTGGTTTCTGAGAACTATGAGAAGGAAGGGTTAAAAAAACATTTACAGATAAGAATAGCTGATGTTGGGAGACAAGTGAACATCTTGAAGTAGGGGAGGGTCACTATTTAAATCACTTTTTTTTTTGTTTTCCCTCCTCTTAGTTAAAAATTGGCTTCTACAAAGAACACTGTGTAGGATTAATGTAGCACTTCAAGTCTGCGAAGTGCTGCACAAACACAGCTTCCCTAATCAGCAAACAGCTTTGCTTGGGAGGCAAACCAGGAGCACAGTCACCGTTTCGGAGAAGGGAAACCAAAGTGCCAGAAGTGCCAAAATTTCCTAAGTAGTAGTTATTTGGAGTGGGTTTTTTTGGTTTGGTTTTTTGTAGTGGATCTCAAGTGTGAACCATGCAAAGCAGAGCTCAGAGGAGGCATCAGCCAAGCCGCCTCCATGCCTCTCCGGAGGTGCTGGCAAGCTGGGCTGGAAGGGAGGTAGCCCACCTTGGGGCAAGGAGGCTTTCCTACAAAACTGCGTTTCCCCCATCCCACTGAGCTGTGCAACGTAGACTGTGTTGTCCCTGTTTAATTAGTCACTTCTGTAAAGGTTTTTGAGTAGGCCAGTGTGAGAGGTGGTGTTGGCCTTGCAGACAAAGACCACCCTGGGGTATGATGGTTCCTGTCCCCAGGCCAGCAGCAATATTGCAGTTGTCATCGATATTTATTGCCCTGCTGTCCTGATGCAAACCAAGCACCACTTTGGTGTGCTGAAACAAGGATAATTTTGTGTGTATTGCTCTTTACACTGAGGGTTCAGCTCCAGTGCTTGGCAGCCCATACGCTATGAAGAAATGCCCTACTTTGTTTAAAGAAGAAGTGTCCTGTGTAGGATGGCTTCTGTACATAAAGAGCATGAACCTGATTATGCAATGGAAATCTTTTCATGAGGTTTTGTTATGGGCAGGTGTGTCGGATTTGTTATTGTAAACACAATAGGGTAGCTACCCAAATAGGAGCTTAAATCCTCTTACAAATAGACTCAAGTATTGATACAGACTTTATCGCTTCCAGTTGTTAAAGATAACACTTAAGCACTGGAGCAAAACTTGGTGGAGCCACAGGAGGAGGTGCTGCTTCTCCCTCTCTCTTTTCATATGTATTCTATAAGTGTTGTGTTGGGTTTTTTTAAGGAGAGTGAAATATTACTTGTCTGATAAAAAGGAGTGTTTTATGATCTGCTGATGCATGTTAGCTGCTGAAATTGGTCTAAATGCAGCTTTACAGAAAGCTTGATGTGCTAGAGGAAATGCAGGAAAGCAGCACCCAAAGGCTGCCCTGGCTTTCCTGAATGACTAAGGTGGGACCTGGGTCTGAATTTTCTGGCTCTGTTGTTTTTCCCTGTTAGCCACAGTGGTTAATATGGCACGACCCTCTTCTTCTGAGAGAGGACAGGAGCATCCCTGCAGGGCCAGCACCATGCATCCCCCCTGGGGACAGCAGCCATGATCCCTGGAGATGCCTGGCTGGGGAGCAGCATCCATGAGCAGCAGATTTGGCTCCCAGCCTGGCCTCCAAGCTGCTCCTGCCCTGCGATGCAGATGTAATCTGGGTAATGTTGTGCAAGCTGTTCCCTCTGCCTCCACTGCCCCTTTCTGCACACCCACCCCCAAGTCTGGGACTGTCACCACGATCTGGTGTTGTAAAGCACTTTGACTCCTGGTGTGAAATGCCCAGAGGGGACAGCCGGGGACTGCCACTTGCTGTGCGTGCTTTAGCTTTCAGACCTCTTCTCCTGACTTATTTACAGGACACTAAAGTCCTTTTTACAAACTAGCTTTCAAAGGGGCCAAAATGTATCTGCAGGCTACAACTGGGGTTGGGTTATTGCTTCCCCTGCTTGAGATCTCAAGTTTTAACCAGCATCAGGCCTACCAGGTGTGAAAATCACTGAGGTGGAGGTTGGTTTAGGGCTATGGCATGAAGGAAGAAAGCCTCTTCCTGTTATGTAGCCAGAGCATGATGCTGTACCAGCACCTGAGCCTCGGCAAACTCACCCAGCCACTTCTTAGGGCTCATCAGCACAGCCACATGAGCTGTGGATGGGAGACAGCTTCCCCCTGACCTTGCAATGGGAGCAGTTTGATAGCAATTTTGTTATCAAACCTGCACTCAGAGCCCCTTGGACCCCTCTTAAAATGCAGGGCTGGAAGGGATTCCCACAGGGAAGGGCCGGGAGTGGTGCCATGGGGATGGGTGCCCAGCCCGGAGGGTGTTCACAGGGCAGCACTGCTCTGCTTGCATTTCAGCGTCAGCATCGCCATGGGTGGGAGAGGAAAAGTCTTCCTGGAGATATTTGTGGGGTGGCTGGGCACCAAACAACACTTTCTTCATTAATCAGCGAGGTGGTGGCTGGTTTGCCATGAGTCCCTTGTCTTTTCTGCTGCAAACTGCTCACATGACTTGTACTTAGTCATTCTTGTTTGGGTTTTGACCCATCCTTGGTGGGCTCTTGTAGGTGTATGAGCCAAGGGGACTCCAGCAAAAACCAGTCTGTGCCTTTCCAGATATCCTACTGAAATACTGTACAGTACTGAGACCTGTAAGGGAAGTGGGGAGGCCCCTAGGAAAAGATTTAGCAGAGTAATCATTAGCTTTGTAAGATTTGACAAAGCATGGGGGCTGATTGCTTTGCAGTACGGTTTCTGTAAGGAATTAATAATTTTGGCCTTTATTTGGCATCCCCTTGGTGTGCTGACTTCTCCAGTGCATCACTTTGGCCTATTTCCTTTCCCACGCCTCTCAAAAGGGCTACAGAAGCTGGAGTCTGATCTGCGCGAGATGCGAATGGGGGAAGCTGGGTTGCACTGGTGCTGCTGGTCAACGGGAAGAGCAGCTCTGCAGGCGAGCTGGGTTCTGGGTTGAATTTGCAGGGACACACGCTGGAAGAAAACCATTTCCACACTGCATATCTGATGTTGCGAGTGCAAAAAAAAACGTTTCTTTTTCCACTGGCCATACCAATCCGATGATGCCTTCGAGGGATCATCTGCCCCTAAAGCTTAATTAAGGAGCTCTTGTCTGACTCGTCACTGACTCACCTGCCGCTAGATGAGCTCATGTCTGACTTGTCCTAGGGAGATAGGGAAATATGTCAGGCTTCTCTGAAATACAGCAGCGTTTTGTTTTATTGCGCCCCTGATATTGCTGTTGGCTGCTGCAGGGGTGAACAGAACGACGACCGCCTCGGTGCGGTTACATTTATCTTAACTCAGTCGCTCGCTTCTTTGTGCCTTGGAAAAACCAGATGGGGTTTTGCTTGCACAGCTGTAGGTATGTTAGAGTTAATCAAAAATAAAAATTAAATAACCTTTGAGTTTTGGCTTCAGGCAAAGTAGGTGAAATGATGTGTTTTGGAGATGAATGCTCTTGCAGGAGGCAAGATGTAGCTTGCAGAAGAACATCTGCAACCAATCCATTCTGTATGAGATGGGGCCAAGACTTGTTTGTATCTCAGTACCTGTTCAAACACGTCGTAGTACAGCAAAAAGAGGTTTTGAATGCATTGAGGAAGGGTGGGTAAGGAGGGAAAGA
>NW_010166964.1:58816-68418 GCF_000695765.1 Mesitornis unicolor
GACATCAAGCCGAATGTTTGCTTAATAGCTTTGATTTCTTCATTAAACTTTTAAGCACTTTAATAATTTGATTAGCTGCTTTCAGAGCACTGTACAATCCTTTTTTTTTCCTTTTTTTTTTTCTTTCTTAAAAGAAAAGAGAAAAACCCCTGCTCATCTTGGTGGTGCAGAATGAGCCTGATTTCTGGCCTGGAGCAAACCTGGTAGCTGTTTGCTGCCTTTGCAGGCCCACCCCAGGTCTGTCGGTGTAAGGATGCACTGTGGCGCATCCAGGAAAGGGCGTGCGGAGATTCGGTTACACCCGAATGCAGCTTCCCCATCAAATGCTCCTCACCAGCTACTCCCATCCAATTTATTCCATAGGAACTGAATGTGGAATGAACGTGGAGCAGCTGCAGTTTGCAGAACTCATTTGCCTGCCTTTAATTGTGTACTTGAGATGCCTCTTTCGCGAGGCCCGTGGTGTTGGTGAACAGTTACATGAGTCAGGAGCAGCCCAAGCGGTGAAGGTGGTAACAGAGGCTCTCATTTTGAGACTCTCATGTCATCACACTTGTATCTCTCATCATCATCATATTGAGCTCTGCGGTTGTGCTTTTCCTAATGCACGTGCATCTCTGGTTTGCACCTATAATGTGAATTTTGAATGCACAGACTGCATGTGACTGGGATTTGTTTTCAGTGGAGCGTAGCAACTGCTGCTCAGATCTTTTTCCTTAACCTTATGAGTTGGATTCCTTGCTGGAGAAAACTAATTTGGGCTGAATGAGGTGGAGAATGCGAACACAGCTTCCAAAATGGTTGGATCGCCGAGGTTTTGTTTGCTCATTTCAGAGGTCCCCTCCCAAAATCATTGAGGAAAATGGTTGAAGCTACGTGGTGCCTTGTCCCCAGATTCCTCCAGCCACCCCTGTACCACACATCAAAACCTCTGCCTCTCAGCCCACCACTACAATGTGAGAATGGGTCCCTCTTGCTTTTGCAAGGACTTCCTGAGGAGCTTGCTCTGTTTTGGAGAGGCAACACACGGAGAAGCGTACACCAGCCTGTGTGGGAATGGAGTGGGGGTGTTGGTTTGGTTTGGTTTTTTCCCCTTGGCTACACGAGCAGCTAAAACCTGTAACCTACAGGAGTTGGAAGCTCCATGCAGAAAATTAGCTTTGGTTGGTGGAAGAGTTGAGATCGCATTTTTCGGGGCTAATTAAAGGATTAAAGGTGCAGAGATTTAGAGCAAACTGTCAGTATGCTACAGAAGAGACCCTTTGATGGTTGAATCCAACTTGAGATTAAACAAATTGCATTTAAATAAGAAATATGTGGCAACAGTTACCATCTCGCTGGGCCTCTATCGTCTGCTGTCCTCCAGGGTCAGACTGCTGGTGTGCTGCGACCAGGGCTTCTCCTCCCTCACCATGCTTCTTCCCAAGTGTCTCCCTCTGGGTTGCTTCCATCCAGGAGGAGACTTTACCTTCACACTGTGTAAAACTGGGCTTATTTCTGATAAAAACTGAGCTGATAAAGTTCTGGAGGGGTAGTTAGCTTCTGCGGGTTCAAAGTCCTCGCTTTCTTTGATGCCAGTTGATGGTCTTCAATAGGCAACACTTACTAGTGTTGGTCCCAACCCTCTTTCCACCTTCTCATTAAATTCAGACCTGCTAAGGGGCTGGTTTTAAGTCTTGCCCTTGATGGCACTTGCAGTGGTGCAAGCTCGTGAAGGCTCATGGTGGTTTCTCATGAGGCTCATGGTGGTGGGCTCATGGCAGTTGGCTCAGGACAGAGCTTGCTTTATCTGCAAGAGCAGGGCTTCATCTGCACAGCGTCGTGCAGGGCAACAGCACGTTCTGTCCATGGAGGCTTTGCCCCTTTCTCTGATGCATCATGCATGAGCTGTAAGGAAAAGGGGAGTGCCGGACAGTCTGAGCCAATAACAGCTTCTGGTGTTGCAACTCTGTTGTGTTTTGCTCTGTTTCAGGGGGGTTTTTTTGGGGAGGAAGGGGCTTGCCTTTAGTTACCTTCAACCCACATAAGATCATGAGGGGTTTTGCTTCCTTGTCTTGTTGGGAAGATGGAGGAAGTCAGAAAATTCAAACTAGTGAAAAATCTGCTGGGATTCTAAAACTGCTCGAAACCATGGCATTACTTACTAATCGGGTGTGGTTAGTTGGGAAATCTGGCTTTAAAATGATGTTTCCCAGGAAACTATTCCTATTCTAATTGTTATCCAGTAACAAAGACTGCTTTTTGTTTGGGAAAGCAGCCTTGCTTCAAATGGGAAAGGTCTTCTCACAAAGCATCTGTGACTTGGGGTCTTCAGTGTGCAAACGGAGCAGCGCAGGGGTAGCGAGGTCTGCAGGGACAAAGAGCTCTTTGGTGTTTTGCTTGAAATGCTGTCTTCAGATTGTGGTCGTGAGGGTTTGCACCTAAATCCACATTCACTGGCCATGCAGATGACTTGGTTATCTTTCAGTTACCAAGTGAAACAAACCAGTTGATAGGTATTGAGAGACTTGCTGTTTCCAATAACTTGTAGATCTGTAAGTGTGTCATGGTGTGTTTGGACACTTGTTCCTGGTGGGTTCATATCGCAGAATGACAGAGTTGAGAGCAGCCCTGAGGAGAAGGACTTGGTGCTGGTTGATGAGAAGCTCAACATGAGCCAGCAATGGGCGCTTGCAGCCCAGAAAGCCAACCCTATCCTGGGCTGCATCAAAAGAAACGTAGCCAGCAGGTCAAGGGAGGGGATCCTGCCCCTCTTCTCTGCCCTTGTTATACCCCACCTGGAGAATTGGTTTAAACTGAAAGGGGGTAGATTTAGACTGGATATTAGGAAGAAATTCTTGACTGTGAGGTAGTGAGGCCCTGGCCCAGGTTGCCCAGAGAAGCTGTGGGTGCCCCGTCCCTGGCAGTGCCCAAGGCCAGGTTGGACGGGGTTTGAGCAGCCTGGGCTGGTGGAGGTGTCCCTGCCCATGGGGGGTTGGACCTGGATGATCCTAAAGTTCCTTTTAACCCAAACCATGCTGTGATTGTATGAGTTTACCTAGCAGGCCTGTAGATTTGCCTGCAAAGTGCATCCAGGTCCATACAAGCTTGCTTCATGTACTCATGCATTCTTGCTGAAATTGTAAAGCAACCTAAGAATCGGCTAAAACGGCTGTGGGCTAAGCTGTGTTCAGGCTTTTCATTTCTCATGTGGTGCGTTACTGCACATCTTCCTTTGGCTTGCATGTTGTATAACTTTCCATCCTTCTCTTGGGGGATAGGAGATGCAAAACAGAAGGTTTTTGTTTCTGTGAGGGGTAGGAAGGACTGCTGGTAACACTTCCCAGACTCATTGCAAACTTTCCATCCTTTCCAAGCGTTGCTGTGCAAAATGGCCGTCTTCCCTTAGCTGCTGCGGTTGTGTAGCTTCAGGGCTGCTGGCGAGCATGGGAAAAACTGGAGGAACACCGAAGCCTGGGATGGGCTCGTTGCTCTTCCTAGCAGAGAAGATGCCTTAGTGTTGACCTCGCTGGCTGGCTGAGGTGCTGCATTTTGGAGCTGGGGGGGATGTCTTGATGCTCTGATGGCTGCAGCAGCAACAACACTGCTGTGTTCCTGAGCGTGGCTTTTGACAAGGTGTTTCCCACGGTGTGTAGGAAAATCAAGGTCCCAGTTCAGCAAGGCGCTTTGGAGAGTGCATAACCTCTAGCACGTGAACGTTCCCTGTGAAATCCGTCGGGTTCTGGTGGAGTCAGCAAGGCTGCTCCCATCCTCAGAGGTAGGCATCTGCTTAAGCGCCTTGCTGAATCATGTCTTGACTTTGAAAGTAGGCCCAGGAGAAACCACATCAGTTGACTCGAGGCCTGTGCTTAGCTAGGTCATTGAGGATGGAGGAGAGGGCTGGGAGAGAGGAGGACTTGGGTGAAATACAGATCTCAGACCTTGCAAGTGCTGGTAATAGCTCTGTGTTCTTGTCTAACTTTCTTTCCCGTCATCCCCAAAGCTTAATTGTCTGAATAAAGGGTTTAAAGGTTTGACTTAGTCACCATTCATCCTGAGAATGCTGGAGCTGCTGTCCTGCCTTATTGATCTAACTTAGATCTGAGTTACTACATCTTTATGTTCTCTTTAAAACTATGACTTGCCAGTTAGATGTCATTTTTTTTGTTTTTCCTAATCCTTATGCTTTCTCTGTGACTCAGAACCAGAGAATAGCCTTGTTGGGTCAGTAAATGCAGAAAACGGAGCAGCATTTGCAGAAATGGTTTGGTTCAGTTTAGGTTCCCTGTATCCTAAGAGGAGAGGGCCATATCAGTTGGTTTTCATACAGAGGAAGGAGATTTGTCCCTGCTGGGTGTCTGTGTGCTGGTTTGTTGCCTTTCTCGCCAGCTGCTTTGTCCTGGCCAGAAAAGCTTTGCTGGCTTTTCACTGTAATTATCAATGAAATGCTCTGCAAGCAGGAGAACAATATTTGCATAGATGTAATTCTGGAAATTGAGCGTAATGTGATCAGGAAATGGGACAGGCCCTGGCTGTTATCATGGAAGAGACTTGCTGGTACCTGCACTTTGTTTCAAACGTAATAAGATCTGACTCAGGAAAGTTTCCTGGCCGTTAATAGAGAAAACTCGATGCCCTTTTGGCAAGCCACTGGCGCTAACTTTTATACTTTGGAACAAAAGAGACTTCTTGCAGATTCATAAATCTGTTCTGAAAGGGCTGCCCACACTATGCTGCTTAAGATTTAGAGGAAAATGGTCTCCCTCGGAGCAGAAAGGCAGGGGCGGGTGTGTATGTTCAGGACTTTCTTTTTCTGAGGTAGGAGCCAAGGAACAAGGCGCTTGTGTGCGCTGCGGGTGAAATCTCAGCAAGAAGACATGATGCTACTTGCAAGGTATGCACAAGACAAGACCAGAGGCGCCGCAGTGCTTGATTACTGTCAAGGGCTCCGTTGGAACTTGCCTTTGCTCTTTGGCCTGCAGCGTTTATGTAGAAATTGGGGACGCTGCTGCTCGCTTCCAAAGCTTTGCTGTGATGGGTCCTGCCCACATCTTAGGTGGGGAGGAAAGGGGGGGGGTGCTCAGAGCCTATGAAGTAAACAGGAAAATTACTCACTTTAATGATGCATTTCACTGGCACTGCTCCTCTGAGAGCCAGTCAGGTTTAATACTTTCTGTCTTTCTTCCCATCAGTGTGCTTAGTATTTTAGTAGAAGGATGAAGTGGAGCAGTAGCTGTACCTCCAGTGGAATAAAGAGGAGGGGAAGGAAAACAAGTGAGAAAGGGAATCGCCTCTTCCATCAGAGCGGCTCTTTGTCAAGAGTGCGCATAGAGAGCACTCATTGACTAATTTGGCTCATGGCCCTGTATTCTGTTGGAGCATTCAAGTTCACAGCTGAGACCCTTGGCCTCCCACTTAGGGACTAGCCCTTCCCCATGGGATGCAGTGTCCAAGTCCCCACTTTAAGGACAGCCAGGGAGCAGCCCTTCACTTGGTCACAACATGACGCTGAGATGGGTCTGCCCAGCCAAGAAAATACTCACACGGTCATCAACCTGCTCAAACTGCTCAGCCCATCGTAGAGGGGATGGAAACTTGGATGAAGAAAAGACCTAAAGGGGCTTCTATGGGAGAGCCCTGAGCTGTCACGTGCACAAATTTGGGACCTGAAGGTGTCTGTTCCACCATCTAAGGAGACAGCAGTGCTCAGCCAGATGAATGTGGCTGAAAACTCCCCTTTGAAATAAATCCAGCATCCCTTGCTGGAGTTGAGCTGTGCTGCCTGGAGACATCCTGTGGTTTGTGTCAGTGATGTGCTCGCCAGCAGGAGGGTTGTTGCTGGGCCATCTGGGATGAGTAGCGAAGCTGATCTTCCATATGGATTATGGGGGAATGAAAGAGGGATCTGTCACAGCCATAGCTAATAGAAGTCCATCTGCATCTTCAGCATTGCTTTAGGAAGGTGAGGAAAATACTAATAATAGCTATGTGAACTTCTTCAGGGGTTATTTGTCCTTGAAGTAGAGTCCACTGAATCTAAACCCTAAGTCAAGGAAAAGGGAACAGGTAAGAAAATACATATCTGAGCAAAGGTGTTACGTGTGAGAGGTCAGAAGACATTAAACATGCTTTTAGCTTTGAGCTGCTTGGATGTTCTCTCCTGTAGCCACCTAACAGAATGGGAGTGTGCAAAGGCAACGAGCTTGCATCTCCTCTGAGCCCATCAGTGACCCACCTGGGAAGATGGACCATATTTGATGCATATACTTTAACCCTCACAATATGCTGACCTATTGGCAGTTTGCAAGAAGTCAGCCCTTGGGCATAAGCCAGAATTTGAGTGGAGATCTGTCACTGTTTGGCAAAGCGTCCTGCTTTCCAGGGTGGTAAACAGCTGGTGCAGTCTGTGGCAGTGTCTGATACCTCGGGGTCTGACTCTGCCCCTAAATTGCAGGTTTGGGATGCTGCTGACTGAAAAGAATATGTTGCCGGAACTTCATTGTGGGTTGGTTTTTGGATTTATTGTTCTTTTTTTTAAACAAAAACAGTGTTTTCTTGTCCAGCTTGGCCTCCCTCTGCTGTAACAGATACTGTACTAACAAATCACTTTCCTTTGAGATATCCATAAGACGAGGCAACTAAAAGGAGTTTTGGAGTTAGTTCTTACATGTGGCACTTTCTTGTGCACTGCTTTCTCTCCTTGACCTTCAGCTGGTGTGGAGCTCTCTGAACCTGTATCCCAATTTGGGCTGCAAGGCTGAATTCACTTGTCTGGTACTCTTACAGCTGACTCACATGGATGAAACCAGGCTGGATTTGATGGGAGCAGGCTTCTTTTGGAAAGCTTTATGATTTTTTCCTTTGCTGTTTGCTTATCTTAATTGAGCATGCAGAGAAACAACCAGTAGGGATGCTGCTGTGGTTCTGCCCTCTTTGTGGTTCAGTTCATCACTCCCTGACCTTCAGCAGAGGACAAAAGTGGCTGGGAGATGCCCTAGAAGTCAGCGTCTGGTTACTTCAGACAGTGTTTCCTCTGGCTAGTTGGAGTTTTGGAGTTTGGCTGGTGGGATGGAGCATGCTGGAACATGTGGGTTTGAAATGAGTGAGATCTGAGAGGCCAATAGGAAGCAAACAGCAGCCTTCCTTTTTGGCTGAACCTGAGACAGGTGACAGTAAGGAGGTTTAATTCCCTGTGCCAAGCTAGGAGTTGGTTTGAGATGCTAACCTAGGCTTTACTTAAAGTGGCCATCAGCAGAACAGGTTCTGGTGCTCGGTATTCAAAGCTGATGTTGTGCATGTGTGTGAGCAGCAGCATGGGCTGGGTGGCTTTGCTCTTTCCAGTTTGTCCTTCATAAGAAAACTCTGGTTTCCTTTAAAATACAAACTGAATCAGAGCTTTAAGTGCAGGTTTGGCTTTGCAAATGCCCTCACACAGAGGCATGGCGGCTTAAGCAGGTGGTGGTTATCAGTGCTGACAAAAGTTAAGCATATACTGAAGTTTTTGTTTACCGAATCAAGTCTTGGAGGTTTTTACCTGTGTCTTTGGTGACTGTGCTCTGGTGCAATGAGTAGAATTGGGATTTTGCTGGTTATGTCAAGGTCATGGTATCCAGCTGATGTGACACTTGGTGTCATGCTAATCAACTTAATTTCCTGTAAACACACACATGTGGTCATATACATACACTCACTTGCATTACCTGCAGGCAGATATTTCAGAGATGCAAATACTTGTAACTTTGGTGTAGCGCTTTCTGCAGGAGGTTCTCCTCCTGCTCGGGGGATGTGAAGCAGCCAAATGTTTTTGAGGGAAGAAATGCAATGAAATTGTCCACGGAGCTGCTTCTGCAGTCACTGTAATGATTAAAAATCTTGCTGTCAAGTTTTGACTTGGTAATTAATGTTCAATAATTGAAGCTGATGGGTTTAATTCCAATTTTAACATTTTAGTTTGAGGAGTATGAGAGTAGGCTTCCCACAGTGTGTTTTTTAGTACTGTACTTTCTTTGGTAGTCAAACAGGTTGCTTATATTGTTGTGCATTTGTAATATAGAAAACATTGAGAGGCCGAGGTATCAGTTTGAGAGTCCAAGAGCTGAACAGGATAAAAAAAGCCTGTGCTCTCCCCTCCCCAACCCTCTCAAAAAAACAAACCAAAACCTAATGCTTGAAGTAGAACCTTCGGAGCCGGGTACGCTCATAAATATGTGTGCTTTGGCTGTTACATTGGACTAGAGAGAGCTGTGTTATGGTCAGGATCAGTCTCTGGTGTTTGTGTGTGTGAATTTGTCTTTGTAAGGAGGTATCTGAAGGCATACCTCAGATTTGGGGTAATAACATCACGTGAATGCTTCCTGGGGAAGCCACTTCATTCAGTGGAAATTTGTACCTTATTTTGTAAGGCGGGATCCCACCATCAGTGGGCACTTGCTGTGACCCAATGTTGGTCAGCATTGGCTCAGCTTTGGCTTTCGGCATGTTTGCTCTCATTTCATATCTTTACCTCAGTTGCCAAGTGTCCTGTGCTAAGTAGCCTATCAGAAATGCAAATTACTAGACATCATTAGAATCTGAAACTTGTTGGGTACTGCTAAAGTTTCAGTTTAGAAACAGGCAAAGAAGCTGGATGGGATGGACAAGCAGAATATGAGCTGGGCACACAAGGTAATGTTGTTTGGCTGCAGGAGTCCTACGGCTTTAGTTTTTTGAAAGAAAATAACTTCAAATATATTTTTAAAAAAGAAAACAGACTAGCAAAGGAAGAGAACATAAGTAACAAATCATAAAGCCTTCCTCTAGAACCATCGCGTGGTATCAAAAAAATATGCACTAAATAATTCCCAGCTTGTCTCTGAAGTTTCCCATCAGGTTCCCTCCCCACCTTGAAACAGGATACTCTTCAGTTAATTCTTCTTTTATTGTTCATTTAAAAAATGTTTTCAAACCAAAACTCAAGATGTCTTCATTTGTTGATGAAACAAATCTGTAGATATGAAACTGAAATGTAAAAGCCCTCAGATGTGCAGTTTTCAGAGTTACAACTGTTTCACAGTGCAAAAGTAATATGGGAAAATACCAGTGTTATTTCTGTTATCCTTGTGGCTTTGCTGGCAATGTTATAGCAGCAGTATTCCTGAAGGAGATAATTCATCCTAATCGAAGGAGTTTTGAATTAAAGTCTCTGGGGAGCCCTAAGTGAGATACTTAAGTATTGTTGCATGAATGGATGATCTCATTTTCCTACAGGTGGCAGAATCTAGTGGATGCTCCAAATTTTGGGGAGTTTCAGGGGGTCTCCTACAACGTGATCCTATCTGTGCATCCCCGTGTGTGCTCTTCTCAGCCCGCTTCAGCGCTGGGCTCCACGGCGGGGTGCGTGGCTGGGGGTGGGTGTTTGCGGGGTGCCTGGGGGAGGAAGTCGCAGGGGTTTAGATGCTAAGGGGGAAACAGGGAGTCGGCTCTTCCTGCCAGGGCGAGCAGGCGGCTGTGCGCGCAGCTCCGCGCCGTCAGAGGCGAAAAATCTGCTTTTTCACCCCTTTTGCATCGCACGGCAGCACAAGGCAGGAGCCGGGCGGCTCGGCCTAGCGCAAGGCTCTCTCTTCAGCGAATGCCTGGGCAGCACC
>NW_010166965.1:0-1819 GCF_000695765.1 Mesitornis unicolor
AGTCCTGGATCACAGCCTACAGGGACATTAGTCAGTTTATCTGTCCTCAGAGAAGGGGATGTGGTTTGAAATAGTGCTAGGAACATACCAAAACATACTTACAGCTTACTAGAAATCTGAAAAGATGAGTAACTCCTTACTATTCTGTTAGGCATCCTGACCAAACCTTGCTCCTCAAACATCTCCCAGAATAAAAAGCCATAAATATATTCTGAATGTAGTGCAGTGGTCAAACCCTGACCACAGCTTGTGCTTTTAATGAGAGAGCTGGTTTGTTGACCCCCTTGAAGAGGTAAGCTGAAAGAGGTGAAGTTGACTATTGACTACAGGAAGAACTGAAGTTGGCTCACAGCACTGGTGAAGCAATGTTGCATAGATGTGAATGGCAGTCCATATTTTAGCTGATTCTTGCCCATTAAGACTATATAGCTCTACGAGACTCAAGCTGAATAATAAGGCCTCTCTCTTAGCTTGCTTATGTTTTATAGTTCAGCTAGCTTACCCTTTGTAGCAGCTCCAGTGCAGTGTTTATTACCCACCACTACCTGAGAGCATTATGCCTGTGTGAATCATCTTCCAGTAATTACTCTGATGCAGATAAATATGGCCTTTATTTTGCAGCTCAAGAGAAACAACTGCAAAGGTAGAACTCTGTTGTACAGGACATGAGAGCTCCTAAAGGCTTTTGCAACAAAATCCTCTCAGCTGCTGCTGTGTGGGACTACTACATGAATGGGAGTGCCCTGGCTGAGAAAGCATTACTGGCATGTGGAAGCAGTGTATGAAGTGTATGTGCAGAAGCAGTACCTCTGGGGGGAAGTACGCTGTGCTGCAATAATGAATTGCTGAAGGAAGAGGCGCAGTGATGTCTCCAATGTGATCTGAATGACTCCCTTTATCTATCTGACCTCCTGAAATGGGCTTCAGTAAAAACATGGAGCACAGAGACATTAGTTGGCTAAGGCCACATCTGTAAGCCTGCAAACACTCTGCAGTAAGTGCATGCTCAAAAATGCTGGTGTCACTTACAGTCTCTCCCTCTGGAGGATGAGAAGGGTGAAGTAGACTCTGGAAAGAAAAGGCAGAATGTTAAGGAGAGCAAGCTCCTCTCCAGGATAAGACAAAATATAAACAGCCATAAGGCACAGATATGTCAAATCTGACATGGTATAAGCTAGCTTGTTTGTGACTGATGTTTAGTACCTGGCCCTATGTGTATATTTACTGCTGGGTGCAGATACCCATATCAGTGCAGATCTGCTTCTCTATCAGTATGCAGGTACATAGGTGTCACTAAAGGTTTAGGATTTTAGAGACAGCAACTGTGCCTGTCCATCTATTTTGTGAAGTGCTCACCACAGTGAAGGGCATCGAAGAAAATACTCCTGGGTTCCACTACTGGAACGACTTACTCCTCAAACCAGGTTAGATCCTGAAAAATCTATCACAAGAAATGTGTTCTTTAACTGAATACCAAACTGGAGGCCCGAAAGTCATAGTCAGTTCTATACAGCAATGGTTTGACTATCCTACACCCTCCTGGCTATTTGGAGAGTTTCTCACTATTGGAAAGATCTGATTTCAGCTTCTTCTCAAGATACACAAATCTCAATGGAGCACTAAGATTTCTTGGAATTCTTCGCACAAGGTGTTTTAGCCCAACTAAAGAAGTTATTTCAGGTTGCATTAGAGGGCATTTATGCTTAAGCAGAATTTTTTCTTTTTCTTTCCTCTAGGACCAAAGATATAGATTTCAAAGATAGAAGAGTTTTTAAAAAAACTGCCACAGGACTGTTTTGGTCAAACTCTCAGGATATTT
>NW_010166966.1:0-17851 GCF_000695765.1 Mesitornis unicolor
AGCTAGTCCAGGTAAGACGGGCCAGGTGCGGGGGGCACCGCCGGAGCGCCCCCGCTCCTCTTTCGCTGTAAAGTGAGGGGTTTGCGCCGAGGTTGTCGGTGACCGCGGGAGGGTGTCACGCTGGGTCAATACTGGAGGGGGACTACGCGGACGCGGTGTCTCCCCTCCGCTCTGCGGGAGGCTTCCCACCTCCCTCGGGTCCCTTCCCTCCCCCGAGAGGCTCTGCAACAAAGTGTTTTCCTTCAGAAAGCCTCCGTTAACTGGGGATGAAAACCATCGGCGAAAGTAACGCTGTCCCAGTGCACATCGCACTGGGTCGGGAGATCCTTTCAGAGATCCTCGCAGCCTAAAACCAGCAGCGAGTGCTCCAGCCGCAGGTCCTCTGCTCCGGCTCCTCCCGCAAGTCTTTGCCGGAACGAGTGCCGCCTGCGGCGCCGCCTGGAACTGCCGGGAGCCCGAATCGCTGCACTGCCTAAACCTGAGAAGGTAGAGGTCCAACCTCCCCCTCCCCAGCTTCACTGGGCTCGATTATGAGAGTGGAAAAGCACATATGCCATGTCAAAACGACACTTTCATTACCACAGTCCTACTTCAAAACAAGAAGGAAGAAGTTTGCATAAGTCCAGCTCTTAAAATTTGTTATTCTTTGCCTAGGAAACTCAAAATACCTTTTCTGGAAAATGTCTTCCTTCTTTGGTTAACTCTTACAGATTTTAACTAAGATCTTACCTCTTAAAATAAGAATAAGATCAGTTTATCGAATATGAATTTTTACATTGCCAGAAATATTATTTTTTTAGGCATATCAGATAGATTAATTCAAAATTTGCTTTTATCAGTTTCAATCTATTTCTCCTCTATTTTAAAGTCTCATGTATAGAATACAATGCAGCATACACTGTTTTATGGAACAGTTACTATAATACCATACAATAATTCACATTCTCTAGTGCTCCCAAACTTGCTTTATATCCTATGTCAAATGCAACATTAAAAAGTAATTCTATTAAAAGAGGAAGAGATCCCATGGAAGTGTAAGTAGCTCATGAAAACATCTAGAAATCTAGGAGTTCGGATGTAAAGCAATTGCAGACATTTGGGAGAGAACTAAACCATCACGCTCTAGATCATTAGCTAGCAGCTGCTAACTAGCAGGGGTTAGGAAGGAACTTGCACAGTGGATGGTTATTCCATGACCTCCTGCTATCACTTCTGTTTTTCTGTGAACTGAGCAGTTGATAGTGGCTGCTACCCAAATAAGGCCCTGGACCACAAGTGATTTGGGAAGAATGCAAGAATTGCACTATATTGTTTTTCTTCATTTTTTCAATTAATCTCCTGAACAAGCTACTCACATCTGAACAGTTCAAATTCTGGTTTAAAAGACTAAAAGAACAGCATTTCCTACCCACAGACAGACTGTACTGAACAATTACAAATCGTATTATTTTGGTCACCTGTCAGATCATGAAACCAAGGCAGAGATGCTTGGAAGTACCTTGTCTTTCCATGTCTTATGCCCAAAACTGCTATCTCCTGGATCCAATCTGTGTATCTTCTCTACTGGATCCCATCTCTCCACAGGAACATGGCATGAAAGCAGAAGCCCCTCTACAATGTTCCTTTGTTATGTCAAACTGTATTTCTTTTGTCATTTATCAACCTAGTGATGAACAGTCTGAAAGGAACCATAGAGTGGCACAAGATGGAGGGGAGGTGGTGGAAAGAAGAACCTTATCTGGCAGCATGTTTTTCTTTATCTCCTCAAGAAATTCTAGTATTTTCCTCTGAAAGAAGTAATTGGCATATTCTTGTAACAAGACACATGGAATGTCCATTCTTTATAAAATACAGATGACAATTCTGATCCTATTGAGATAAGCAAAACAGACTACACCTACAATAATTTCCTTTTCATTATCTCGAGTTATAGACTTTTTTTTAACATGTAGTTTTTCAGAAAATCTGTAACCTTCTGTTCTTACGCTGCAGCGTAAAGCTGTTTGTTAGGGGGCACTTGAGCATCAGTGTTACTTATGGTTGTCGAGATGAGGACACCAGAGGTGCAAAATGTCGGTCCAGACTTGGATTGTTCCTTTGTCACATGCATTATTGATGTCTCCTCATCTACACAGTTGCATTGCAATCCTACACATCCCTTACGGGGTACAGATGGTGTTGACTGGGTTCTTGAACATGTAAGATTTCTCCTTACTCAATGTGAGGCACTTGCTATATAAATACATGTGCTATTTGCACACACTCCAAATAACTTCAAGTTTCTCTAGCAAAACTCAGTAACAGTCTTGTGTTCTAAAGGAAGTACTACAATTACTCTCTTCTGCGGTCTGACAAATAGGCTGTCAGGCACGTGAGATTTCTATGCTTGAAAACTTGAACAGAATCTAAACTCTGAAGCTTTTTTCATAGTATGAGCACCCGTGCATGAGAGTGGTGTTGATTGAAAGTTTACTGATAGGAATCCTGTCCTGAACTGACAGAAACAAAGAGGGTATCATCACAGACAGTTTCTGTCAGCCTCTCTGCCACCTATGAAACTGTTACGTGGGCATCAGTATAGGCTGTTCCACCTCACTGCATCGGGAGAGAACCACTGATGGTGTAGATAGAAACTGCATACTTGAACATTTGTACTTTCAGACTGTCTGTGTGGAACTGGAATTCATGAACATCCTATACTGCTGTGGTCTAGTCCAAATGATGTTTCCTTCCAGTCCTTGGAAGACGGCAAGCACCAATGTAGTGAGATGTATCACTATTAATTTCCATCTTGCAAATGAAACTGTGCTTACAAGGCAGAATGCTCTGACAGATGACAGTTAATGGTACTGCCTTTCTGTTGTTGCCAAAATTTCTGTCGCTCATCATCCACAGTGCATTGAAAAAGAAACCCAGGTGTTTCTGGGAAGGTTGGCTGTTGGGTTTGGGTTTTTTTTTTCCTCCTTGCTGCCAGAGAATTTGCAGGTATGTCAAGAAGGGCTGCCAGAAGGTTTGTCCACTTGGGTTAACTAAAGATGCAAACTTACCCACTGTAGTCCTCTGATGTATTTTAAGTACCAGTCTGAGCTTGGGGTCTTTTGATTCTGGGATTACATTTTAACACACTAAGAGGGATTTCTACTGTTTAATAAACACAATATTAGCAGTTATTAGTGTAAAGGTGCTCACCTCCTTAAGAAGGTAGAGCTGTAACCTAAGCACAAACTGTTCAACTAGCTAAAAAAACCCAGTTACATTAAATGGAGTTTGAATTTTAAGTCAGCTCCTGTTCAACAGGAGTTGTCACTAACTTTGAGCAAATCAAAATACAAGTCTTGGAGACCACGTAGGATTCACAGTGCTTTAAACAAAGCTGCTACATGATGTATACTGGAAAGGAGGGTGGCTCATAAGAGTAACAACCCCAAAACTTGTCATGCTGCTTAGTTCTAGCCCCGTTATTAAATGTCTCTTGTGTACTGTTTATGGATTATGAACTTCAAATGCTGGTGCTCACAGAGTTAGCATCCAGAGATCTTTCAGGAATCTTTGCAGTCAGCTTTAGAGTCGATGATCTTGAACATTAACTGTAAACCTCGTGTTCAGCTAGTATACTGAGTGAGGTACCATTCTGAGCTCTGCCGCAGACAAAATTGATAGCTTCTCTGAGCTTGACATTGTCATAAATGAAACAGAAGCAAGGATTGCTTTTCTTGCCTACCCGGGTAGTCTGAAACTGAAAATCTCTGGGAAGAGATTTATCCCTCATGTATACAAAAGGTGCCCAGTGTGTTGGACACTCCTGATGTTACTGTAATATTGCTATTAATTGTTGTTAGGGGGTTTTCTTCCTCTTATTTACTATAGTTTTAAGCTGAGGTGACAAGCTCACTATACTGTTTTGAAGTGGGTAAGCAAAAAGCAAAATTTGTTAATCCACTTACACAAGAATAATGGTTTGACTACCCTTTTTGGTCTCAGATATTCATCCACGTTTTTCATGCTTTCTTGCAGAATTCTTGGCCCAGAAGCCCTTGTACTGCTTCAACCTGACATCCATGCAGGATTCAGAGATGATCCTTGCTGCCACTTTTCACTTCTATGCTGACAAACGCCCTCGGCCTCGGGAAGTTTTCTGTAAGCGGTCCAAGAACTCGTCCTGCCGCCTCCTTCACCTGCCTCCAATCCTGCGACTCAACCTCATTTTCCAAAGCATTCACCAGAATTCTGCCTATGGGCTAGTGAAAGGGAACATCACTGTGTCTCTTCAAAGGCGAGGGGCTTGGCATGCGAAGGACATTTCACACATCATCAAAGAATCAAAACGGGCTGGAGAGCTCATTCTCTGCGCTGAGCTTGATTCTGGGGAGAAACACCAGGGCTTCCCTGACCAGGTCACCAGCCATTTGCCTTATATACTAGTTTATGCCAATGACCTTGCAATCTCTGAACCTAACAGTGTGGCAGTCACACTACAGCGTTATGACCCATTCCCTTCCAACGATGGGGACCCAAATCTATCCCCTAATGCTTCGACTGACACCCGAGTGAGGAGGGATACGTACCTCTCTAGCTCCATTCAGAACAATGAGTTGCCAGAAGTAGATTATAACAACAATAAATTCAACAAACATGACATATGGGAGAATGCCTACAAGTCCTTGAAACCAAAAGTCTCACGCAAAGACCGAAGGAGAAAAGGGCAAGAAAATACAGAAACACTTAGAAAGTCTCAGGTGCTAAACTTTGATGAGAAAACAATGAAGAAAGCAAGGCGAAAACAATGGAATGAGCCAAGGGTTTGCTCAAGAAGATACATGAAAGTTGATTTTGCTGATATTGGCTGGAATGAATGGATCATATCTCCCAAATCATTTGATGCCTACTATTGTGCGGGGGCATGTGAATTTCCAATGCCCAAGGTAATAAACCTTTTTGTTGTCGTTAGCTTGCAAAGAGCAGAGCCAATGTTCTGCCTACCCAACTACTTTGTTAGTTAGATTTTCCTTTAGATTGTTACATTTTTCACTGTGTTCTGTTGCCTTGGTCAGCCTAAATAATTTTAGCAATATTGTTTCCATCAACTTATTCATCAGAGCGTGAAAAAGATTCTAAGTTATCCTCAAGTGTAATCTGAAGAATAAGAAAATTGTCACTGGTTTATCTTACAATTTCTCACCTTATGTCTTGAAACCATAACATAAAGACTTACACGGCTTGTTAAAATAAGAGTTACACACACTAAATCATCAAACTACTTTGTTGTGGTGGTAGAAGTATAAAGTAGTATATGCTAATAATAAAACAAGGTACTGTATGAGAGTATTTCTGAATTCCACTGAATTTCTTAGGAGGAAAATGCAGAGTGGTGACACTGAGGTGTTTTTAACTTCTAGAAAGTGCTTGTCACTTTGAAAATAAGCATGCTGATTAAGCTGCTATTTGCATCTCAAAATTCTCTGGTACTTTTAAAATTTCCTAAATTCTCAAGATACTCTGCTGGAACAAAAAAAGTTGATTTGCTTTAAGTGGCTGGAAATGCCAAAGAGCTGCCTGTAACACTCTAAAGCCAGCATGCTGAATTCCTTCTAGAGAAGCAGTGTGAAATTTGCTAATAGAAAGGCAAACATGAACCCCTGCTCCAATGGAATTCAGGTTTGGCCCACTCCCACTCACTTGCTCTGTGGCAAGAAGTAGAAATTTTGACAATCCAATGTAGCACAAGATTTATCAGCTTTTGAGAGGTCTTTCGAGTAATGGGGGAGGGAAGGATCTGAGGCACTGCATAACCTGTATGTTTAGAAACTGTAATTATTTTGCAATTCCACCTACAAATGCCCTGATTATTTATTCTACTGCTATTTTTGCATGTGGCCACTCGGCGTATAAATAATGGATAGTGTTTTACTGCATGGAATTTCAAAGCTCTGAGACAAGAATCTGCCCTACTTTATACACAGGGAGATTGATGTATGTTTGTGTTGAAATAAGTAGTAAGATTTCAGGAAGGGGAGATATGCAGGCTACTTTAAGTCCAGGAACAGTGGAAATCCAGACATCATGGTAGGGTGTACAAATCTGGCCACATGTCGTCGTGTAGCTGGCTGATGCTGAACCATGCATACGTACATTGACGCACGGCCTGGTAAAAATTACAGCTTGCACAGGCTCACATACAACCTCACTTTTTTTGTTGCAGTAAAAAGAGAACATGCAACACTGTTTAACTTATCCAAGAGAAAACACAGTCTGGGAATGTGGGTCCTCTGCTCTAGACCTACAGTCTAATGCAGCATTCATACATACAAGAGAAAAAAAACAAAACAGAAGATACATTTAACACATGTGGCTTCTTTTGAGCAAAAGCTGACAGAACCCAAAGAGAGTGGATCTGTTCCTAGCTGGAATAGTTAAGTAAGCTTATATTGCTGACTTATTTAATGTCTTATCTGGAAATATTACTTACTATGTAATAATGATTCCCTTGTAAAGCAAAACCACTTACTTTAGTTCTTATTTTGATACTTGTTTTCTAGATAAATTAATGTGGCTGCGTATTGGTCCCAAAAAAACCAAACCAAACCAACATTTCTTTAAAAAACAACAAAAAAACCCCAAAACCAAAACTCACAGAAATTTAAATCACAGATACATAGATCTGGGGATTTTGGGGCTGACACACTCTCTGATTGGGTTGGATCTGGAAGAGGCCTACTTTTTGCTAGCTTTGTATTTTTAAGAGGGGAAAAAAATAGAAGCACATTCACAGCTGTACTTCTTAAAAATTACTGTTTCCAAATGAACAGAGATAACCAGGACATCAGAATGAAGGAAGCTTCAGGTTAGAGCATATGAATTACTAAATATTATGGAGTGAGAAAAAGCTTTTGTTCTTGCTTATAAGTCAGGAAAGCATTCATATGATCTTGGCACTCCTAACCCAAAGGCCAGGTTAAGGCTATTCATGAAGACTTGGTCTGCACAGTCAACCTGTGATGGACAACTGCTAACTTATTTCCAAGGTACTCTTTTAGAACTGTGGAGATAGAATTATATACCTGGCATGCAAAGAATCATCATGTTGGATGGTTATTTTTTTTAAGTATTGATACATCACTCTGCAAGTCCACTTTAATAACTGCAAATCTTGATGTAGATACAAACCAGCTCTGGTACAAATCTTGCCACAGCAAGTGCACTTGCCTTACTGTGGACGTTCTTATTCCCTGAACTGTGAGAGGGAAGACTGCCTTACATGGTTAGTAACAGCCGTCCGCACTGCTGTGTTTGCCAAAGACATTCTAGTCCTACATGTGGTAGTAGGAGGTGGGAACATACCCTTTCCGTGGTCTAAAGTAATTAGAACTCTCTGGATTTCATCCTTGTAAGTGTACCACCTCAGGAGTTTTGTTTTGAGAGGTGAATTCAACTCTCAAAAAAGTTTGTTTTAAAACAGAACTTTCCCGAAGCTCAGAAGTATGGCTTATTTAAGATGGAGGGGGTGGCTGTTTTTCGAGGGGCAAATTCATGACAAAACAGACCTCAAAAGGGGTGTAAGCCTGGCAGAAGGGAAGGGTCTAAAGTATTTCAAACCCATTGTTAATTGCTTTTTGGCTACATTATTATCATTCTATTTTCTAAGGCTCAAAATATTCCCAAGCTAGGATTGTCCAAGAGGTTCAGAGCAGAACCTGGCCTGTTGTATGTAACTTACACATTTAAAACATTACCACTTCCTCAGTGCCATCACTATTGGGCATTCAACTCATTATTTCAAGCTTTCCACCTTAGCACATTGGTACAAAGGCTAATGTGAAGCCTAGCCCAAGATCACTGAAAACTCCTGCCAGGTTTCCAGAAGGGCTGGAAAATTCAGAGCCTGGCTGGATGTGGGGTGAGTGTGCTCTCTGGCTCTGCTGTGGATGTAGGGCCGAGGCAGCCAGGTTTGTACAGAGTAATAGACCATAAGAAGTATTTTTCTCTATAAGCATATACACCTGCAGGCATTAGTAACCTAATCTGTGCTGTTGTCTTCACAGACAGCCGCTCACGCTAGACTTTGCTCACATCTATTTGTTCCTTGCAGATATTAGAAACTGCACAGCTGGAGAGGATCCTAGTAGGATCTTCTGCAGGTTCATACCCTGGAATGCTGCAAGTCAGTAGCTGGCATGAGGGCAATGAGGGCTATCCACTGCAGGGGTCAACAGATTCTGCTTCAGTAGCACATTAGGATCTGGGACTGTTTCAAATAGCTGTGAAATAATAAAGGTGCTAGGAACGCTTCAGGTGGTTTTTCATGAAGGTTAGAGTAAGAACTTGATTCTAGAAGCTCTAGTTCTTTGAATTTCTAAACCCTGCACTTGTTTAAACAGAAGAAAGCTACTTCTGTCTCTCTCTTGCTGTCCACATTTGCTGACATGGCCAATGCAGATAGAAGCTTATTTCTATGCACATAGCAGCTGTAAGACTGATTCACTGCTGCTTGTCTGTGGACAGCTTTGAAATCTAAAATGAAGGGTGGCATGAGAGAGCAAGCTGTTGCCAATTATGCCAACATGTGCCAATTACAGAAAGGCACTTTCCAGGATTGGTCACTTGTTGGGACTTGGCTATTGAGATGCTGTCTTGAAGTCCCAGAGGATCAAAGACAGATTTCACAGTTTCTCCTTATAATGGCTCAAATGAGGTTGCCTTAGTTAAGGATCATCTGAAAGCCTTAATAGCAGTTAAGGTTTGGATCTGATTTGCTGATATGTGACACTTAAAGCAAGTGTATCGAAACTTAATTGTCCTCAAAAATAGCTCTTTTGTTCTAGCCATGGACCACACAGCTTTTCATGTTGAAATGAAAAATCATGTTTTGCATATACTCAATTATTATTTGAAAAACAGAGAAGATACAGGAGACATTACTTTTTCTCACTTGAAGTATCTGCTCCCCTGTGGAGCTGCGCAGAGTCCCTATTTGTTGTCCCACAGACGTAATCTTCCACCCAATATACAGCTATGTACCAATAGTGATGAAAGAATTAATGCGCCACATTTACCAAATCTGTACAGAAAACTCATGGAACTGTAGCAAAAAGCCTGCTATGACTGATGCAGCTTTACTGCTGCTCCTGTACTCACTTGACCAGACTGTATTCAAGTGTGACTGCTGAACAGGAGTCACTGAAGCTTCAGCCTTAGTGGTGGGTTGCCTGCCAAACTGTTGCCTCATGTAGCTGGAGCACATGCATTGCATGCCATGCTGAAGCAATGATAAAGGCAGGCTGTCACTCCATCACCAGTAAACCCGTGCATGACTGCATGTACCTCAAGCAGCAGAAGTCATGAAAATTGGTGCAGTTCAGTTGCTGAGACTGCAAGGGTCAAGCATCACTTGTGAATAAAGGCTAACAAAAAAAGTATACCATTTAATAGTTAAATATATCTTTTTCATTTTCTCATTCTCAGTGCTGTTATGCCTAATGGCTGCCCCATCTTCTCAAATATTTTTCCTTGTGTTATTTACTGCATCCAAAAATCAACAGTAGAAATAAGATTGTGGCTTAGTACCCTGAACAGTACGGAGATGCTGTGAAACCTCACTCCACACTTCTGCCATCTCAGCCTTTTGTTTTCTTCTCCTACTTTGAGAGTAGTGTCGGGGGGGAAGCCTGGTGAAGAAGACAGAGGGAAGCAGCAAAGGCTACAGGTAGAAAGTACTTGATCGTCAGTGGTTTATGATCAGAAAGGCTTTGCCAGGTTGTTTGACTATTCTAGAGTGACTCCCTCCTGTGGATGCTATTTCTGGAGCACCCTACACTTCTAAAAGAGAGTAATTACTCCAGGAAAAAGTAACTCATTCCAGGCTAGTTTACATGAGGAGAAATAACACTGGAACATAGGGATAGTTATTTTGGAAATAATTACAGTAGCCAATTTTCTAAGGCAGACAAGAGGTTAAGAAGACAGAAGATAACATCTTGGCAACTGAGAAGTGTGCCCCACCTTAGTCCTTTTTTCCTGCATGCCTGCCCCCAGCATTTGGTAGGTGCAGTCAGGGACTGTCTTTCTTCAGGCTGCTGACTGCTGGCTGTGCCACCAGTGCCCTCCTCTGGTATTCATGAAGGCAGCAGAAGGAACACAAAATACCTGTTGGATACACCCTGCACAGGAAAGCTGGAAGCGTGAGGGACTGACTATGATGGGTGGCCCTGTGACTCAATCGCGTATATTCACTTTTTTAAGAAACAAAAAACCAGAACTGTTGTCATTTTCCAAAGTCTATCTGGGAAAGTGACTGCTCATAAATGAAGCAATAACTATTTCCTTCTCTGTTCCAGATCGTCCGGCCATCAAATCACGCTACAATCCAGAGCATTGTAAAAGCAGTGGGAATCATTCCTGGCATCCCAGAACCCTGCTGTGTTCCTGACAAAATGAGCTCCCTCAGTGTCCTGTTCTTAGATGAGAACAAAAACGTTGTTTTAAAGGTATATCCCAATATGTCGGTTGAAACTTGCGCCTGCAGATAACTTCATACAGACACATCTTTAACGAGACCTTCGCATCCTGTCCAACTGCACTGGGAAAGCTGTGAATGGGACATGAATCCACTCGTGTTGATGAATGAATGCAAGCCTACAACTCCTCTACAGAAAGCACACAGAGAGACTAAAACTAGACACGTGCTCACCTGGAAGGATATGTCCTACTGTCATCATTTCATATTCATCTCCCAGGAATTCAATACTTTTACAAATATCTTCCTAACCCACCTAGCCAAGACACGTGGTGTTTAGCAAGAAATTTAAGTGTCAAATGTTACATAATCAAAAGGACTAAAAGATGTTTTTATATGCTATTTTTCTGTCTATTTTATCTCTTCAGTTAACCAAGAAGACGGGAAGTGACCTTGCAAAGGCAGCCTTATTTTAGAATATAATTTTTGTACACAAATCAAAACCTTTTGCCTAAAACACTCATACTCTTACTCTGCATATTTATACTGAAAAATGCTGTAATAAAGAGCTTAAAATGTATATTTTCTTCAGGATGCAAGTATAGTGCACTGCATAAGCTTTCATATAAACAGTGTGTTAATATAGCCATTTTTGGTTACCATTCCCTAATATATAATTTGTTCTACAAAAGACAGATGTAATATCCCACACTGTTGGTTTGCTGGATATTTTCAGGTTGTTAAACATACTCTCCGAGTAACACATACTCTATAGTAATATGTTGAAATACTAAAAATAAAATAACCAAGATTTATATTTTTGTAAATTATACTTTATATCCTCTAGATTGTTACATGCTTTTAACAAAAGCTAATAAATTAAGGTACGGTAGTATCTAAAAGTAATTGAATTGTCTTTCTATAAATGCACGCTGTGACATTCTGCTAATTAGATGGAAACATGTAAATACATGTTAAGCTTGTCATAATGCACCTCAATAGATTAAAGACAGAAGGGAATACCGTGATCATCTAGACCGACCTCCTGCATAGCACACATCAAAGCACTTGGCCCAATACTTTCTGCATCATGCATTATGGAACTACTGTTTTGAGCTTGGGAATATCTTTGAAAAACATGCATAAATTTGGCTTTACAGATTTCATGTGATACTCTACTGGACTGCAAATAGTTGTTCCAAAAGTTAGTGTTCTTTGTTTAAATGCAGTGGCTTAATCCTAGTCTGAATCTGTTGAGCTTTAGCTTCAATTCACCGGATCTTACTGTAACCTATTTTATTAGATCCCTTTCATCTATTATCCAAAATACTTTCACTGTGTATTTTTAGTACATAGAGCAGAGTCAAGTTACATTTTGGCTAAAATTTAAATAGGCACTTTGATTTCTTATTCTAAGCCTCAAAACAATTTCCTACAGCTCTTTTCTGAACTCTTTCCAGAACTTTCATCAATTTTCTTTTCCAACAATGAATATCAACATGGGACATAGTATTTGGCAGGGGTTCCATTAGAAGTCTTCATAGAAATGTGCATTCCTCTAACTCCAGTACGAGCCTCTGTTGATATGTTTGTGGTAGCCCTTGTAACTGCAGCACTCCTTTAAGAGCTGATGTTCCATCACTGTGCCTGTCAATTCTCTTCCTCAGTGTCCCTGCATGTTAGGATGCGCTTGCCACATATTTAATTTTCACCCACCTGCTGTACAAGAGCATAAGCACACCAGGAGCAGAACAAACCTCTGAAGCCTCTGAGGTAGCACAGAGTGCATCATATAGAGTGTTTACTCCTCAAGAGACAGTCTAACCTTCTGCACTATCTTACCCTACTAAGAGTTGTATTGTTTAGAGCAAGGATGCTACACACACCACCTGCTGATGAATGACTAACTGGAAGGCTCCTATCCTGCTAAGGTCCTTGGTAACTTTTGCCACCACTATTCCATACTCACATGGTGCAGATTACCAGACAACAAAGGTGTGTAAATGTGGTACTTCCAAAAAAAAAGAGCCATTGTGTACAGGAGTGTCTGCAAGGTTACTCTCACAGCAGCTCTTCCTAGTTACTCCTAAATAGCTCTTAACATGAAGTAGATAGTTGTAAGGTACCTTGTAGTGACTGCCAGTTACGACTTCGAAAAGATCATGGCTCTAGTAGGCATTTCTTCTTCTTCCAAAGTCCTGCAGTGACTTACACTGGAACTACGAGGACAAACCTTTGTATGCTGTTGCTGTTAAAGATCTCCCTTAAAGATGTAGGTTGTTGTGTTTTTATAAATAATGAGAAACTCAAAGTTGACAAAGTAAAACTACGAGCACATAACACATATGCTGTTGCTGTTAAAGATCTCCCTTAAAGATGTAGGTTGTTGGGTTTTTATAAATAATGAGAAACTCAAAGTTGACAAAGTAATGCTCATGCATAAAGAAAAATTTTTAAGTTCTCAGAAATTCATAATTTATTCCTACAGAACAGCCATAAGCATAAAACTTTTCAAAGTATCTTAAGTCCTTTTCATTTCTGTGTTCTATGAAAATCTACCCTTTTCTGTAGGTCTAGTCTTGTTCCCATTTAGCACCAGCTCTGAACAGAATGACATATTAGCCTAATGTGCTTATGTTTTCATCTATTGCATTTTGTTTTCCTTAAGGAATCTTTTCTATATCTTCTATTAGTCCTTGGGTACAAACTTTCTTTCCAAAATAAGCTGATGCAAGCAATTAGGAAAGAGATATCATCCTATGATCTAAGGTATATAGGACATAAGGAAAAAAACACTACCATTCTAGGATACCTATAAAACACTGAAAATTTAGTCTGCATTTAGAAGTTTGCTGGCACATCTATGTTAGTTAGCATGGGCAAAACAACATTACAGCTGTTAGTGGCATAGCTCCCAAGGCACACTCACTACACAAGCAGTACAATTCTTTTATTAGTAAAGTTTATTTCATTTGGAGTTTAGCTGTACCAGTCAGCTTCTGTTGGAAAACACTGATACCCTTACCCGCTTGGTTCTAACAAACCTTTTGTTTCCTATGAACATCCTATAAATCATTCCCACTCGGCGTTTACATTCCTAGAGAAACTTACTATTGACCAACACTTAAAATAGCAAACCAAGATAATTTCACTAGCTAATCCTAAAAGAACAGAGGACATACATATATGTAATAAGGGATTATTAAAGACAGATAAGACAGGAAAACAGCTGACGCTAGCCAGCAATTCTTAATGACTTTTTTTTTCCTAAAACTAATCCAACTTCTTTATTTGAGGCCACAGTCTAATTGCTGAAGGTAACAGCAACAGCTGGAATGTACCTACGGTATTGTGGAGTACTTCAATTCAATTGCACAAGGCTGCATAATTAAAATAAAGCACTGGACAATATTAATGTATTTGTATACCACATGAATTAACAACTGCCTCACCGCTAAACCTCAAAGAGCCGCTTTCAAAAGGAATTGCCACTGAATGAAACTGTCCATTGTACAGTTTATGCAAAGCTGACGCTTGGCCTGACACTATTTGACATCTTTATATATGAACTGGAAGTCTGTATATAACAATCCTCACAGCATTTGCAGAAGAGAGAATTTAGGAAAGAGGTATTTAAATAGCTCACTTCATCTAGCTGCACCTTATGTGACCAAAATTCATTTGGAGAACTTAGTACCTAGGCACAAGGTAGTGGGAGGCTACTCCCACTGAGTAAAGCACTGCACCCTTGAAAGCCATTACTCCCGAAGCAATTTTGGTATTTTGAGATCATGGACTTACTGCACAGTATGAGCATCCAGGGTGATGCGATGTAAAGAGAGAGAATGAAAGCTTTGAAAAGATACACACTGGAGTAGAGAACTACGTAAGGAAAGGAGATTTTATTTCTGCACGTGGCACTGGTAGACTGTCACTAGAAAACTGTGTATAGTCCCAGTGTTCACCTCTTCAAAAAGATATTCAAATTCTGAAAGAGACGTGAAAAAGAAACAAAAACAGTTAGAGAAAATCGATTACAACATGTGACTAAAGAGCACAATCTGTTTATTTTATCAGAAAGCAAACTGAGAAGTAACTTGATTACACTGTACAAGGACTTTGACAGAGAGAAAATGCCAGCACTATGAGGCTCCTTAAGCCGTCTGGAAAGCTAAAAGAACTCCTGTCTAGAAGGTGAAGCCAGGCATAATGAAATACAAAATGAAGCACCATGGGTTTTTAAGTGTAAGTAACAATCTTTTAGAGTAAGGGCCACAAAATTTTAAGAAATATCTGAAGATGTCAAGGAATCAAAGAAGTTCTAGAGCCCCTTAAAAAGTTATGGTTTAGATAAACACAAGTAATTGGGCTCTGCATGCAGGTAGGAAACACGAAGGCCTTGAGTAAAACATGACAGTCTTGCTATGCAGAAGACCAGGATCCTTTCTGACTTTACACTACAGGAACAAAATTAACCAGAATCTTGGATCCCAGCTGTCACTTAAACAGAGACATAAGTGAGTATTTGAGAAGTCTGGGCTCACCTCAAACACTGCGTATGCACTGGTGGAAACCTGGAGAAGAACGGCCAGATAGGACAA
The DNA here is from genome assembly GCF_000695765.1 of Mesitornis unicolor. Classification (NCBI taxonomy): domain Eukaryota; kingdom Metazoa; phylum Chordata; class Aves; order Mesitornithiformes; family Mesitornithidae; genus Mesitornis; species Mesitornis unicolor. Next base: position 15,052 of record NW_010166966.1, read on the forward strand.
AATCTTGTCTGCATCTTTGCAATTGGATTTTTTTAAATGTAGAAGCTCATAATACTATTCAGACTTTAAGGCACATGTACAGCATGGACTGAGTTGTGCTTAGAAAAAATGATACATTCACAGTACAGATAAAAACTTAGGGACCATTAGATAAAATCATAACGCATTCATTAAGATAAATAGCAGATGATATATTTGTCTATAAATAAACTAGGTTTTTTCCTTCTGTATCAGGAAAAATTCTATCATCAGTCTTGTCTTTTTCTCTTGGCCTGTTCTTCACACAGATAACAGTATCTTCATAGATGATCTTCTGTATCTTCACACAGAACTTTTACTTTCAAGGTGGCCTCAGAAGGCCTAGTTCAGTCTTCGTTTTGAGGTCACAGAAATAATGACTGGTTGTTCGTGGACTGGATTGACCATCAAGAACCTAAGCAATACATTACATAAGACACTAGAAAAACAAGACTATATTCCCATACACCAAAGGAATCAAACTGCAAATGAATAAGCCTGCAAACATCATGAAGCAAACTTGACACAAAACAGATATTTCCCTGTGTACAAACAACAGCTCTTGGCTGATAAACGGAACAAAATTTTAAGGTTGTTTGTATTTCATGAGATAAAGTCTCACAGAATCACAAGTCTCCATGAAATGATCAGGGATTTTCTGATGGCATGTGAAGTGACTGTAATAAAGATTTGAGATGTTTGCTAATAGAGTAACTTTGTTCTAGATCTCTATTTCCTACTCTTGACGAAAACAGTGTAATCTTCTACGCCCCTAAGAAAGCTTCTCTCTGTTGGCAAGGAAATGATAGAAGAGTGTAATTAAGCAATGATGACCCTACAGTGAAATGTGAATTCTTTACAATATACAATGTCCTTCCCACCAGCCACATGTGTTTGTCAGATGTTTATAGAATCTTCATTAACTAAGAGCTTTGCTAGATAACAGAAGCTCAAGCATGGCATCAATGACGCTGATAAGGGCAAGTGTACAACCAATCTGCTTGACAACTGACAAGAGGCTGGGGTTTGAAGCAGACTGCAAAAAGAACACAAGAAAGTGATTTGCAAAGGACATTCCAGTTGCTTGCCTTCCATCTCCTTTCCTCTGTCTGTAATGAAACCAAGATTTTTAATCATCTAAAATAGTCTTGTCCTCCTGCCTCTCTGTCAGAAAGTAAATACGAAGAAATGCATTATTTTGGAGTATTAGCTGCACTGTCTGTTTTCAACATCATTGCCTGTTTGACAAGAGGCAAGCCTTTGGAAGACTGGGACAAGTTAACAGCTATGAGAAAGTCTGATGCACACTTTCACGATCCTGAGGAAATGGAAGATGAGACTCATTTCGACTTTAAATCTTTCCTGGAGAATATGAAGACAGATTTACTACAGAGTTTGAATTTGTCAAGAGTCCCCTCACAAGTGAAGACCAAGGAAGAACCACCACAATTCATGATTGATTTATACAACAGATATGCTGCAGACAAGTCCTCCATCCCTGCATCCAATATTGTAAGGAGCTTCAGTATTGAAGGTAGGAGAAGTCCTAAATAAAAGGACTGGTATTTTTAAAGTACACGGACAGTAGATACTCAGATTTTTTAGAAGTTCAGAGGGAACTGAGTGGCTAACTTTCACAGATTCTCTAGAAATGAAACAGATTAAAACTTTGGCTTGTAGTCTTGCCCTGTATTTTCTTTAAATCTCTAAAAAAATACAATTACCTTTAGTTTTCTTCTTTGATATTTTACTGTACAACATTCTCAAACTCATCGATTGAGAAAATGCACCGAATAGCAGCGTTTACATTACTTCTCAAAGCTAGAGATTTGGGACTGAGTGTTAATGTTAGAATGTAAACTTTTGATCATCTGTAACTGAGACATCCATGCTAGAGAGCTCTTCTTTCAGGTGGGCTCTTCTCATAGATAAAAACCACAGCAGCCAACTGAGAAACATGTCTCTGGATCCAAGCAAGGAACAGCAGTGCTCCCCCAAAACTCTGGATTAGACAGAAAGATTTCTATGGAAATGGGAAGTCAAGCTTGTCCCAGCTAAAAGAAAAAAAAAATTCAAGATCCCTGTCTGTGTTACATTACATAGACTTTCAAAAGCTCCATCGAAAGTATTATTAAAAAAGTTAGAAGAAAATGCAATCCTTGTGATGAAAATGAGACAGGGAGAATCGAAGCTTCTATTTATATGAAAAAATGGATATACACAGGTCACAGCACTAAAGAGAACTCCAGATTCTCAAATTAGTGCCCCTAGTCCTGAAACTGAGAGAAACTTTACCAGTATGAGCCTGAGTATAATGCCTATATCTCACTCTGCTCTCTGACTGCTTTAATGGGTAAACACTGTGGAAAAAAGTCAACATTAGTCAATTAAAACTGCCCTAAAACCCAATCATGATTGAGGAATTATCGTACACTTAAATAAGTAGTATAGCTCTCTGCATTAGGAGGGCAATTAATCCCATTGCATGATGATAAGAGTAGGAATTCATAGGGGTTTTTTTTTTTAGAAATCCTTTGTGTAGAAGTCTCTTTAGGAACCTGCTAAATGTGAACACTCCCCAGATGCCTTATTTATGTACTTAATACAGACCAGCACAATCCACAGCTTGTTCCAGGCAGACTCTTTATGCTCCCGTCAACACACTCACCTGACCATGTAATCTTGGTGAAAATACAAGCAACACCAGGGACCTCCATTTCCACTTTTCACTCCCTGCCCTTGAAACTTGGCCAGGAGACAATTTATTCCTTTTTTTTTTTTT
>NW_010166967.1:0-400 GCF_000695765.1 Mesitornis unicolor
GGTCCTGGGGTGTTTTTGGGGGTGACAGCTCCGTGTTCCTGGGGTTTTCCCGTTCATGGGGGGGTTTCCTGCTCTTTTCCTCCTGTTTTTCCTCTTTTTTTCTCCACTTTTTACTTTCCTTTTCCTCATTTTCCTCTCTTTTCCTCGTCCTGTTGTTTCCCCCGTCCTGTTTCCTGTTTCCTGTTTTGCTCTTCACTTTTCCTATGGTTTTTGTCTTGTTTTTCCTTCCCTTTTCCTCCTCTTCCCCCATTTCCCATTCATTTCCCCCACTTCCCGTTTATTATTTCCCCACTTCCCTTTTATTTCCATCACTTCTCACTTACTTCTCTACTGGTTTATATTTCCCCCAATTTCCCCCACTTCCCATTCACTTCCCGCCCATCTCCCCCACTTCTCCTTC
>NW_010166967.1:432-3575 GCF_000695765.1 Mesitornis unicolor
CCAATTTTCCCCACTTCCCATTCACTTCCCGCCAACTTCCCCCACTTCCCATTCACTTCCCGCCAATTTCGCCCACTTCCCATTCACTTCCCGCCAATTTCGCCCACTTCCCATTCACTTCCCGCCAATTTCGCCCACTTCCCATTCACTTCCACTAGTTCTCGCATATTTTCTTCATTTCCCATTTATATTTCACATTTATTTTCCCCGACTTCCTGCTTATCGTTTGTGCTACTTTCCATTTAGTTTATTTTGCATTTATATGCCACCACTTCCTGTGTATTTCCTCACTTCCCTTTTATTTCTGCTGTTTCCCACCTGCTTCCTTCACTTCCTGTTTATATTCCCCCCTTTGCACCCACTTCCCACTCATTTCCCCACTTCCCGCTTCCCATTTCCCCACTTGTTTACCCCATTTCCCACTTACCCGTCCCACTATTTTCTTCAGATCCCATTTCTATCCCCCACTTCCCCGTTGTTTCCCGTTTCCTGTTTACTTTTCCCTACTTTGCATTTATTTCCCCCATTTCCCATTTATTTTCTTCTTTTCCATGCTTATTTCTGTTTCCTGTTCATTTCCCCGCATTTCCCATTTATATTCCTCCCATTTCCCACTTACTGCTCTGCTTCCCACTCATTTCTCTCCATTTCCTGTCTATTTCCAGTGTATTTTCCCCGCTTCCTGTCTATTTCCGGTGTAGCTTCTTCGCTTCCTGTTTATTTCCGGTGTAGTTTCCCCACTTCCGGGTCATTTCTGGTGCCTCTTCCCCATTTCCTGACCATTTTTGGTCTCTTCTCCCCATTTCCGGGTCACTTCCTGTTCCCGCAGACACCTCGGACCTGCAGTTCCAGCCCAGCCGGGACCGCTATGGGGGTCGCCCGTTGTTCTCCGAGCGCTTCCCCGGGCTCTGGGCGGGCGCCCGCAGCACCCACGGCGTCACCAAGGGCAGGGTCTGCTTCGAGGCCAAGGTCAGCGCCCGACTCTGCGGGGTGGGGGAGGGGTCGGGAGGGGCCTCGGCCGAAATTTGGGAGGGAAACACCACACGGGGGCCATTTCCCGCCACTTTCGGGGCCGTTTCCCGCCACTTTCATGGCATTTTCCACCTGCTTTGGGGGCCTCTTTCCCGCCCTTTTCTGAGGGGGCCTCTTTCCCGCCCTTTTCTGAGGGGCCGTTTCCCGCCGCTTTTCTCCATTTTTGGGGTCTTTTTCCCACCCTTTTGCGGGGGGCTGTTTCCCGCCGCTTTTCTCCATTTTTGGGGTTTTATTTCTATTTTTGGGCTGGTTTTTAACATTTTGGGGCTCTTTTTTATATTTTAGGGCTCATTTTGGGGTTTTTTGGGCTCATTTTTAGTTTTTCTCAGCCTGGTTTTGATATTTCAGGCCCTCGTTTGCCTTTTTTGGGGCTGGTTTTTGATATTTTAGGGCCTTACTTGACATTTTTGGGCGGTATTTGATACTTTTGGGCTCGTGTTCTGGATTTTTGGGCTTTGTTTGGTCTTTTTAGGTTCGTTTTTCATATTTTTTTGTTTGTTTTTTATGTTTTTGGGCTCATTTTTTATAGTTTTGAGGTTTTATTTGTATTCTGGGTTTCATGTTTAACATTTTAGGGGTCATTTCTGTGTTTTTGGGCTCAGTTTTTGTGTTTCTGGGCTCATTTTTTGTGTCTTCGGGTTCACTTCTTGTGTTTTTGCGTTCAGTTTTTGTGTCTCTGGGCTCTTTTTTTGTGTTTTAGGCTCATTTTTTGTGTTTTTGGGTTCAGTTTTTGTGTCTTTGGGTTCGTTTTTTGTGTCTTTGGGCTCACTTTTCGTGTCTTTGCGTTCATTTTTTGTGTTTTCAGGCTCATTTTCTACATTTTAGGGATTTTGTTTGCATTCTAGGGCTCACTTCCGTATTTTAGGCCTCGCTTTTTGTGGTTTTTGGGCTCATTTTTTATTTTTCCAGGTTGTTTTTCGATATTGTCGAGGTTTTTTCCTACCCTTTGCCCTTTCCCCTCCCCCTGACGCCCCCGTTTCCCGCAGGTCTCGCAGTATTTGCCCGTCAAGGAGGGCAGCCCTGAGCTGCCCCTGTTTCGCGTGGGCTGGTCCGTGGATTTCTCCCATTCGCAGCTGGGTAAAGCCCCTCCCCCACCCCCAAATTTCCCTCCGACCCCCCCGTTGCGGCCCCTTCGTTAGCGCTAACGAGGCCGCCTGCGCCGCAGGGGAGGACGAGTTCTCCTACGGCTACGACGGCCGGGGGCTGAAGGTGGAGCAGGGGCAGTTCGAGGAGTTCGGGCCCAGCTTCGGGGAGAACGACGTCATCGGCTGCTTCGCGGTGAGGAAACGGGGAAATTGGGGAAAATTGGGGGGAAATTGGGAGCATTTGGGGAAAAATTGGGGAAAACGGGGAGAAATTTGGGGAAAAATTGGGGACAATTGGGAGAAATTGGGAAAATTGGGGTAAAATTAGAAAAATGGGGGGAAATTGGGGGTAATTTGGGAAAGATTGGGGAAATCTGGAGAAAATGTGGGAAAGAATAGGGAAAATTGGGAGAAATTTGGAGGAATTAGAGGAAAATTGGGGAAATTTGGGGCGAGATTTGGAAGAGATTGGGGTAGTTTGGGGGAAATTGAGAAATTTGGGAGAACTGGGGAAATTTGGGGGGAAAATGGGAGAAATTTGGAGAAAAATTGGGGAAAAAAATAAAAATCGGGGGAATTCAAGAGAAAAATTGGAAAAACTGGGGGAAAATTGAGGCGAAACTGGGAAATTTGGGGAAGTCTTGGGGGACATTTGGAAAAATTGGGAGGAATTGGGGAAATTTTGAGAAGATTTGGGAAAGATTGGGGAGAATTTGGAACAATTTGGGCAAGATTTGGGGGAATTTGGGAGAAATTGGGGAAATTGGAGAAAATCAGGTTTGGAAAACTTTGGAAGAAGTGGGGAAATTGGGAGATTTTAAAAAAAGTGGGGAAATTTGGGGAGAAGTAGGGGAAACTTGGGGAAAAATTGAAAAACTGGGGAAAATGGGGAGAACTGGGGAAAAGTGGGGAAATGTGGGGGTGATTCTCCAAAATTGGGAGAAACTTGGGAGAAATTTTGGGGAAAAAAGTTGGGATATTTGGGAAGAATTGGGGAAAATTGGGGAAAATGGGGGAATTTGGGGG
>NW_010166968.1:0-16094 GCF_000695765.1 Mesitornis unicolor
GAGGTCTTTTCCAACCGAGCGATTCTGTGGTCACTGTTCAATCCATCTTCTGAGTTCTTGCCATCCACCATTCAGCCCTTCAGAATCTCCATTTCTGGCAGGTTCCTGCACTAAACCTGTCCTTGCCTAGTAACATCTCTTCTGCATGCTTAGGACTGTGCTATCACAGACGTGTAAACAGTGGCTAGCAGAAGAAAAGTAGATTGGTGAGATTTCCTTTTAAACCCTTGCTGAATGGTGGGAAGGCAGCCAGGCAGAGCTCTGCAGTCAGCTCTGAGCATCGCCTCATGGCAAGAAGCCTGCTCCAAGTCAGTTCATGGGAAATTATACCCTGCCTGCTCTTAAATTTCTCCTGTCATTTTACCAGGACACAGAATTTTTCACTTATCATATTGCAGTATAGCCTCGAAGACTACTACCTTTCACCCACTTCATTTTATATACCATGTATATCATTAATTTAACTGTATTTCTCCAATATATAATATTACAAGATAAAAGTGCTATACAAATTAAGAGTCGATTAGAAACAGAAAAAGCAGTGCAGCTTACAGAATACTGTAGCACTAAGTGTGCATATCAGCACATGTCACATCAGAAAAGCTGGAGCATCTTTTTGACATATCAGAAATCAAAACATTTTTTTATATATAATGCAAATAATTTCAACCATCTTATGCTTTCTCATGGACTCAGTTTGTGAACAAGCAAATCAAATAAATGGTTCACATTTCTATTACTGTGTTACATGCAGCTCATATCAAATCAATATTATTACTAAAAATATTTATTTTAACATCACCAGTACTAGAATCTGTATGGAATACCTTTCACTAGCTCTTCCATTCCCACATAGACTACCTCTTCGAGTTTTACTAGGGCAATTTATTTACAGCATCTTTAAATCTATGTTTTGTTTTTATAATCTATTTATTATATATTGCTCCAGAGTATTCAGAGTTCTTTGACTTCAAAAACAAACTAAAAAAAAAAATTATGCAGGTATATAACAGTCCCAGTTTGTATACTGGCCTGAAGTCTGGTGAGTGTCAAAACCTATTTTGCTCTTGCTCCTTAGTGGTGGATCTTAAACGGGGTATGTCAACCATACAGTTCCTGACAAGTACATGCGGACTCATGTACCACACAGCTCACTTATGTCAAACCCATCTACACACTTTTACCTGTAGCAATTATTCCACCCCAGCATCTATAACTTAAGTCACAAAAATGGACCTCTGATTCTTCATTTGAACGTTATTCTTTTCCATTTCTTGCATTCATGTCCAAGTGGCAAAGGTTTCTTTCCAGTTCATCAAAAGAATAATCTTTCTGCTCCATCCAGAACCATGGCACATCAAATGCTGCTTCAGTTCTCATTTCGGACGCTACTGGTGTCACTAGCTTTACACCACGTAACATAGTCTGAGAGGAAGTCAGAGTTTAGCTCTAGATAATACAGAGACAGCAGCTACGTGTGGCAGCACCATCAACCTATTTTCCATCAACAGGAATGTGAGGTTATTTTCAATCAGCAGATACCGGTTTGGGAGCAGTCTGTCACAGAGGACTATTGTGGAAACAGTACCTGATGCGCTCGGGAGACTCCTGGTCTTCTCATCTTTTCAGCTATTTCTCATCCTTTATATTGTGGCATCTCCCTAATGAACTTTGGTTGGTCCATTTACTGATGCTCTGTCTCAGGGCAGTATTAGTGTACCTCTTCAAAAAGGTTGTATTTAAATTGCTACATTTTTGCCATTCTCATGAACAACAAGCTAGATATCAGTTTCAATTACCTTTAAAAATTCAATGCACTGATTTGCTCACTGGCTTTAGAAGCTGACAGGTGCTCTTGGGATTTGGGTTTGGTTTAAAAAAATAATAAACCCCTTACTTTTGCATCTCTCATTCTAACCTTCTTTAAAAAAATCCTCTGTGGAAGACTCGGCTGCCTTATCTTGTTGTGAACATTTCCAGTTAGGGTGAAGAAGTTTAAAGCAATCCTATAAGAGCTCTGTACAAAACTGTGGAGCTTACATAGTGTTACAGAACACTCTCAATGTTACCAGATGTGTTTAAACTGAGAAGTCAACAAACATGGTGCTTGAATTTCTACTTTAAAATACTGTATTAGAATTACAATTTAAGTTTAGGCACTGCAATATCTTCATATCTTATACTTCTTCCATGGTCTAATTGCTTCCAAAGAATGTTTGGCTAAAAAGTTACCACTGCTTTCTGAAAAATGATTTTGTAAACTCCTTCCAGCAGGACTCAGTACACAACTGTCCTAAAGAAATACAATGAAACAAAAAGTATTTGAGAATCTGGCTCTTCAAACTTAGTTATTTAAAATTAATGTAGGAGGAAATAAAGTTGAACTTAGCAATGTACAAATGTACAGCATAGATTTTCAGAAGAAAATACTGTTTATCTTGAGTTTAATTTTCAGCTTTGTCTTTATACTCACACCACTGGCCAAACACATTAATGCTTTGGGAAAAGCAGGGGCTGCAACTACTGAAAGTCTGTACTGCAGAATCTGAGAGCCACCTTTACCTGAACATAGGAAATCCAATCCGTAATATGGATAGCTATCCATTTTTCAGAGTTCATTCTTGCAAAAAGAAAAAACATCAACGAAAAAAACCAAACCTTCCCCCTCTGAATAAAGGATATATTGGGTAGACTATTTCCTGTCATTCACTTCAGAACTGAAAGAACTTTTTATAATTTCAAATTAAGAAATATTACAGGTTTACAGCAATATTCATACTATGCATTGCTCTATGCATCTGCACATTGTAATAAGGAAGAGTTTCTTCCTGTGGTTAGTCAGTTTAGCTCAGCATAGATTTCATCCTCGTACACAATATACTGTTGTATATCCCTTCGTACAACACTCCTTTCACATGCACCTCTCTAATAGCATCAGATATATCATTAAGATACACCTGGTCAAACTCACTGCCACGAGTTATGAAGTAATCAATGACTGAAGAGTGCAACATCATGTTAAGCATTATGAAATTGCTACATCTTCAAAAAGTATTAATCAACATTCGAAATTCATTAAATTGTCCCAGAAAAACAACGTATAGTCAAAGTTTGTTTTACTGTCAACAACATTTTTATTTACAACTTAAAGTTTTCAGAACTACCAAAAAAAGTGGTTAAAAGTCAATTTGCAGCTTCTCTGGAAACACTGATTACACTGCATACTACATATTAATTAATATTTTCTCAATACCATAGGAACACAATAGAGATCGTTGCTTACTATGCTGAACTTGATGATATTCCATTATTCCAGCGTGTGTCCAAAAGAAACAAGAAACACACTCGTCGAGAAGACTTTGATGTTACCTATTTAGAACTCAGCCTGTGCTCTTTCAGGTCCTCGAAAGCAGCACTTTAGCTGCCAAACCGACCACTTGTGGCTCAGCCACACCTAGCCTCATGGAGTTTTTTAAACGGGTACATTTATGTTCACCACAATAGTGCTCCCTTTCACACAGGAGACAGCTGTTACATGATGTTCAATATCCTTTTAATCCTCTATAGACCTTAGACAGAAGGGTTGACAGAACTGACAGTTTTTATTATAGCTTGCCCTGTACACAATAATCTTCTTTCACCTGGACCATTCTCCCAGAAGTGTTACAGACTTTTTGACTTAGATCAAGGCTTATTTCTAGTCTTTTTATGAGAGAATATTTTTTTTGTGGCATTATTCTTATCTTGTGTAAATTACCCTTTCAAAATGTGAAACACCTGTTGTCTGTTTACCTTAACGTCAAGAAAACACCTTCGGGTTCACTTCAGGAAAAATACACTTTAAAAGTTCAGTCGCAGACATTATTTCCTCCCAGAATGCCTTCATCATCTACGCACATCTTACAAATGGCAATTTGTACAATACACTGTTAACAACAGGAGCACACACATTTAGTACATTTAATAATAGATATGAACAATCTATGATAAAGTATAATGTAACTAAAATGCATGAATTGAAAATTTAAGAAAACATTCTCAGTTAAAAACTACGAGCCCAGAAGAAACCGATTTTCTCACAACAGCACCACAGAGACTCTAACAATTAGACCAATAGTGCTGATGCTCATCTGTCTTGCAATTTGGGCATGCCAGCAATTCCACTACAATTAAACCAAGAGTGATTTAAACACAGAACCTTTGTGGAGACAGTCTTGGGAAAGGCAGTTACAGCAAGAACAAGCTACTGTTTCCCTTATTTGTAGCATCTGAACTCCAAAGCGTTCTCTGTCTCTCTCTTTACCATTATCTTACCATTTGTCCAGAGAGCCAATCTGATGTTGATCTAGGATCCAGCTGCTTGCAAGGCAGGCTTTGCTGCTCACTGCATGCAATGCTTTCCTACCCTTTCCAAAGCCATGATGCTATTAGTAAGGCCTAGGTGTGTCTAGGGAAGGGAGGAAAGACCAAGGAGGTTTGTGCAGGCTTTGCTGCTTGTGTCACCTGAAGATTTGACCCTACATTGAGTGTACTCTGGAAGCAGACAAAAGCACAAATTACCCCATTTAACTCTGTATTCAAAATAAAAGTTTTAAAAGTTTTAGTTTCCCCTTTTTTTCTGACTTGTAGAAAAAGAAAAAAAATCAGCCGCTACTACAGTTTAGAACTCCAGCAAAACCAAGAGATCAATCACATTTCCACAGTGAACCTGATAGAGATGCTTCTTCCAATGCAGGAGATAAGTTACTGACTCCAGTTGATCGTCTTTTTCCAAATTTTAAAAGTCGTAGCCAAAGTACCCTCAGTAAAGCTCAGTCCTGCCAGATGGTGAACACTCTAGTTCATTATCAGACTACTTAACTGTGTTTTATTTCAATATGCGTAGTCCCCAGTGGGACTCCGTTAGACCACTCATTTGCTTATAATGAAAGCAAAGCCTTAATCGATTTGTTAAACCAACCTAATGCCAGTCTCCAGCAGTGAGTCCCCAGCACCCAGAAGAGTAACAGCTCCAGTGACCTCACTCTTTTCCTCACCTTAAAATGGATGCAGCTACAGATTTGCAAGCCATGTGCCACTCCTCATGTCTTTTCCCTGAGAGGACGTCCTGCTGGGGAAACTGCAGGAATTTAGCAGAGAATTCTATGATTTAATATTTTCTCTAGAAAGTGCATATATACAATGACTGTCTTCCATCTTCTTTTGCAGATAAAGAGGTTTGCCTAAGACACCTTAATAAGTGGTACCATCACTTGTTAATATGCTCACCTCTCAAGACCCAGAAAAAAAGGAAATACGCTTGATATTTTTCTTCTAATTTTCTAAACTACATATCACTTATATATATATATATATATTTTAGCCATAGGAAAAAAAATATTTTCCTTTTTATAATATATAAGCATTTTTTTAAAAGGTGGCATTTTCTTGTATACTTTGCTCTTTAAGGGAATTATTTGTCTTTGCTTTTCTACCTTAAATTTATTCAGAAAATAAATACTGAAAAGCAGTATCACCTCAGCAAATGAGAAGAGCTTTATAACACATCAACAGAAATCATATAGGCAAACTACAGAGGTCAGCACAGAGCAAAGAGAAACCCTCTACAAGTCACACTAGGAATCAATGTTGCGTTCTTAATATCCTGAGTTTAAAGATACAAGTAACATTTCAATAGTGGATAGTTGATCGTTCAGTCTTAATTGTTTACTAGAAGTAAATACACTAAGTCATTAAGACTCAATGAATGGTATGTATGTGCTACATCTAGATTTTGTTATAATCATCTACACAGTGAAGAATTTTACAACATTTACAGTATGGTGACATAATTAAATAACGTAGCCAAAAGTCACTCTCCCGACTGTTGACATTTACATGAAACCAATACATAATTTAAATACAAAAGGGTTTCTTTTTTCTTTTCCCCCAGACTTATGGAGATAGTAATGGTAATGTGCAGCCTCATTTTCTATAGACCTCAGTAGTCACCAAATGAATTTAGAACCTGGTCTTTGTGACGGCAAGGCTGCTTCATAGAAGCACCACACTGCATACGTCTACTTTATCAGAGTTTCATTCATCCAGAGTAGAAAAACTCCCACATGCAGAGTACTTAATTGGGGATATAAGATAACTGCTCAACATTTAAAGTCTCATCAACCAGGACTACTGTAAAGTTACATGGACAGAAGGCTGGACTAGATGACCTAACAGGCTTATGCTATCTTTGCAATTTCTCCTAGTATGTCAAATAATGGCCTTTAGAAATGGCAAATTTATGTCTGCTTATCTAGTTGCAGTTGAGGTTTCCCACAGAGATAAGCAAACTTTAAAGAATTTAAGAGTTCACATATCTCTCAAATTATTTAGGATTACAGGAGTGACACAAATATTCATTTTCCTTATAGGTTAAATCCCTATTTTAGCCTCTTACTAGTCACTCCAAAATTAGGGTAAATAAAAGGACTCTAGTTAAAATAACAGTACTCAAAGGATCCAAAATATGTATTATATAGTGAGATTTTCAAATACAACTACCTGAATGTGTTTTTAAAAGGGTTTGATTTCAAAATGCTATAGCATGGCCTTTTAGGTGGATGTAAATTGGCAAAGAAAACTCCATCTACTAGCTTAACATAGAAAAGGCACTGGCCTGCTAATGTCAAGATGGCTTAGGTGGCAACTAGACTACAATCAGTTTATCTGTGTTTGCAAAAATAGGACAAACATCTGTTGCTATAAGGAAGGCACAAAAAATCTTGCATTTTAGGTTTTACCCTTACAACCTAAGTAGGACGAATTTTCCCGTCCTTTTAGGAAGATTATATAAAAGACAAAGTATTTGCCACATTTCCTCCCGTACTGAAGCTAATGGCATAAGAATGAATACATTTTCTAGGATGGCTCAGCAGTTAAGTGCTGTCTGGAAAATATTAAAAGAAACATTATTTTTTTTCAGAGAAACGCAGCTTAGCGATATCTTAGGGTGAATTAAAAAAAGCATTAATCTGTTGATTCATCATGGTTCGATAAATCACTTGTTCTCAAATACGTGGCATACTTCTTTGTATATGCTCAAATTGTTAGACCTACACCAAACATAGCAACTCTAGGACTGGAAACGTAGTGCAACTGAAAAAGCATACTTTTCTCATTTCCCAAAGGCATTGCATTTTCAAAAACCTGCTGGAAGGATTTAAATACTCTCTTTTGGTAGACAGTTTCTCTTGCTACAAATGAGCAGATGTCTGCCTTTTGGCAATTCTCTTTTACACAGTTATTTGAAAACAATTACAGGAAAATGTTAAAATTGATATATATAAAAAGTATTCCACAAAGCCTCAAATTCTGCATTCCTCAGACAAGTCACACAGAGCCATTTCAGAAAGCCTAGGAATCAGTAGAAAGTGCTTCTCTTCCACCCTCCACTAGAACCTCATCTCTCTCTACGCGAAACCATGCACAGTGCACATGAGCAACTTCCCAACTGTTCCTGCATCCCAGGCTTAGATGCTGTGATTTCAGGATTGCTCTTTTCTAACCCAGAAGCATTAGGGTTTGATGAATACATCTGATAACTTCCAGCAGCTTCATGTCTCGGGATTCATAGGATACTCCAATACAGCCTATGACATCAACACAATCACCAGTACAGCTTCCTCACCAGTGTCTCTCTTCCTCAGCAGTGAGGGTTGCTGATTGTTTTCTCTAAATGAATGCCAAAAGAAGAAGATACCTGCATCCTCAGAAAGCCCTTATTAAAGCTGTTTGCAGCAAAAATCCTGAGGCTCTCTACCCGAGCCCTTATTATCACCGCACAACCACCACCCTCCCTGTCCTGAGCACTACTGTTCCTAAAAGCTTTGAATCCAGGGGATCTCAGCTCTCACCATGAATGAAGACAACAGGAGAACCTCCTTGATGGTTACTACTGTCAGCATGCTCCATCCCTGCATTCCTGGCTCCAGGAAGCCAACAGGCAACCCTAGCTATTGTTCCCCCACTTCCTTGGCCAGAATCTGATCACAGCAGGATATATTCTGATTTGGGGTTACTGTACACTGTTCAGAGTTTAGATTGTGAATGCTGCTTCTGCTTTACTAGTTTCCTTTCTCAGTTGGGAGTTGCTTGCTTAGCAATTTTAAAAGCAGTTAGCTCACCTGCATTAAGGCATCTTGATAACGACTTCCAAATTTTAAGCAGCAGATGGACAGATACTTTGTGTTAGAATCCCACTCCAGCTCCATTTCAGGTATATTCAAGGACTGTATTTTCTATGAGGGGCTGGATGGTGTTAAACATTTTCAGTCAAGAAAGGTACCTGAAGATACTAGAAACTACATAGGTTCTATTTTCAGTCTATGAGTTCTGACTAAAGTTATGCAGTTCAACAAGGAATATCAATATAAATTCAAACCAACACTGTTAACTTGTGTAGTAGTTGTGCTGCTGCTACGTGTTCAGTTACGCAACATGAAGCAGTGGAACAAGAGAGGACAAATGCAAGTAAAGTGTGTTTAGTCACTAATTCAGTCACAGAATCACAGAACATGAGTAGTTGGAAGGGACCTGGAAAGATCATCCAGTCCAACCCCCCTGCCAGAGCAGGATCACCAGACCAGGTCACACAGGAAGGCGTCCAGGCGGGTTTTGAATGTCTCCAGAGAAGACTCCACAACCTCTCTGGGCAGCCTGGGCCATGCTCTGGCACCCTCACAGTAAAAAAGTTTGTCCTTATGTTCACATGGAACCTCCTATGCTCCAGCTTGCACCCATTGCCCCTTGTCCTGTCATTGGACATCACTGAGCAGAGCCTGGCTCCTTCCTCCTGACACTCGCCCTTTACAAATTTAAAAACATTAATGAGGTCACCCCTCAGTCTCCTCTGCTCCAAGCTCAAGAGTCCCAGCTCCCTCAGCCGCTCCTCATAAGGGAGATGCTCCACTCCCTCCATCATCTTTGTGGCTCTGCTGGACTCTTTCAAGCAGTTCCTGTCCTTCTTGAACTGAGGGGCCCAGAACTGGACACAATATTCCAGATGCGGTCTCACCAGGGCAGAGTAGAGGGGAACATCAGAAGCATAGAGTTATCCACTCTTTAATTTCCCATTTCACTATAGGCTTGAAATGTACTAGTCACATTATGACTAGAAGCACATTCTTGGAAGTAGACTCTACTCATTATTTTCTATACTCTGAAGCAATTTTTTTGCATAACCAGAAGATGGGATATTTTGCCAGTCATGAAAGGTTGGTGGTTCTGCATTATACAGGAATGAAGAACAGTAAAAGCTCTTTGCCCTTTCTTCATCCCTTCATTTCCTTACCCATGACAAGCCTTTTCAGCCCCTTCAAAGACCAGCAGCTTTTCAGAGAGCAGTTTGATAACTATCATTCCAAGAGAAAAATAACAACAATAAACAAATCCATTCCCCAAATGCCAAAAAATCAAAATCAGTGTAATTAAGAGCAGAATTCCTGCCTGTATTTTTGAAAAAAACTGGCGACAAATCCATTTTGGTGCATTACACATGCTAAAATCCAGCAACCTAAATTCTACTAATTTGTGCTCAGAAAACGTGACCACAAAAAACTGTCCACAGTTTCAAACAAGAGCAATAGAAATATGCACAATACAGCACATAAGGCAATATAAGACATTTTTCAGCAAAGAGTGGCACTGCTCTGGCAAAATGCTCTACAGAGAACACAGCATGATCTTTGCTAAAATATACTTGAGAATGTTTACTAGCACAGCACAAGATGATGTACCAGCATAAACAGTTAACACTGAGGCACAAATGTCAAAACAGATTAAGTACATTATGTGATACATTATTCTTTTTTATTGTGTTTGTTCGCTTGCTAATTTGCCCAATTCAGTAATTCATAAAAGGGTCGTCTTATCATCAGTGCAAATTAGTAATTTTCTACCACATAATTAAAAATATGCATTAAATTTATACTTCACATTGCATGTTTGTTTCCTTTGTGAAGATAACAAATGTTACATGGTCAAATGAAATTCTAGGGTGATTATTTTGAACCTGAAAATAGCTCTACACAACCTCCTGACATAATTCTCAACATCAGCCTGGTGAGCGTACTATACTATCAACAGTATTTTTCTGCTTAGCATGAAAATATAAAGCTATTTTTCTGAATACCTCCTGATAGCACTACTTATTCATATATCTTAAACTGAAGTCATTTCTTCACTGGATGAATCCTATTACTGGCACACCAGTAACATTATACCTGTCCTAATCCTTCTCTAACAAACACTTTTTCCATAGTGTAAGCCTAAGTCACTGTGTAGAGATAAATCTCAAAGAGCGGCAGCTTCCCTCAAAATAATTTAACTTCATCTTTTCGTTTGCGATTCAGCCAAATAATCATTCAACTACAGTTCGCAGTACTGCTTTGCAAGAGGAACAGTAATGGTTCACCATCATTTTCGGATGGATAAGGGTTATTGTTAATGCATCTATCTCATTACTACCAGAGCTCACAATACAAAAATTACAAATAATAAGGAACAGTTCAAATAATTTTCATGTTCCAACAGAACAAACAAACCAGACTTAGTTTTAGCTGTTACGATTCAATGTTCTTTCTATCTATTAAGACAAAAAAATACAAGAGTTCCAGCATTTTCCACATTCTAACGATACATGTAAAGTAAGGTGTGGAACGCAAACCATCTCAACCAAAAGAGTTGAATTCAGTTTAGTCATCATCCATGAGTTATGTGAGAGAAAATGCCCTCAAGTGTTCCACCTTTTTACATAGTCAGTTCATAATGGCTCATGTTAGTATCTATTAAATATTTTATTAATTTACCAGGAATATAAAGTATGACATTACCACCTTATTCTTGGAGAAATAAGAGATTAAATTACTGCCACACTATATTGGGGCGGGGGACGGAGAGGCGGAGGGGGAGGGGGGATAAGCAGGGCAAAATGCAGATTAAGAAAAAGGGCGACAAAAAGAAAACCCAACAGTAGCAAGCATTAATGAACACAGACACCTTGCTAGGCCAAACTTCTCACACCAAACCTTCCTCAAGAGCCCAAGTGTTTCAGAAGGCTACAGACACTAATTCTGGGACTGGTATTTACAGCTCAGAAACCCAAAGTTCTGTGGTAAATATACTAATATGAATTTGCTGATTTCTCAAAAAGTGCCACATTTCCACATTTTCCTTTTAAAAGAAAACAGGTATTTGAGTCATATTCCAAAATGCAAATGTTTAATTTTACATTATATTTCATGAAAGTGCACACTGTGTTGTACTAAATCTTCACGTTGGTACATCTGAGGTTACCTGACAATCTTATTTCTGCAATATTGTTATAAGACAGCTGGTCAGAATTTTTCTGTCCAGTTACAGATCGCTATTCCTTTCATACAGACCAGCAGTATTGCTATTGTAGGCTCAGAACCAAGCTTTATTACCATAGCTTTAAAATGAGCAATGCATCTTTTGCCTCACTAACCAAGAGACAAAAGCACGAAGTGATACCTGAATCCAGGATCATGGACCAATGAGACATTTTCAAAAATACTATTTTGTAAACCATGACTTCTTGCTTACATAAAACTTGTCTGCATTGTGATTCCAGTGATCAGTGTTCATCCTGAAAATGGTAAGTTACAGCTTTAAGTGCAGAAACGTAGCTCTTTAAATCAAGTTAAAGAGCCTTATGCTTTAAGACATCTTGGCAGCCCTGAGAATGTAACAAACTGACTCTCAGTGTGTTGCCAAACCAGGTGAAAGCGAAGTGTCAAAACCCTTCACTTTAGATCTGGAAGCAATATAGCTAGGTCAGTGCCTGTAACCACATGTGGAAGAATCAGCTCTGCCCATTTCATATTCTGCCAGTAATTTTACACTCGGCGTAATGCTGCCACATCTACTATTTTCTGTTTGCCCACAGAGGCTGTGTTCATCCTTAGAAATATTCAAAACCTGGCTGGACACAGCTCAGAGCAAGCTGCTCTAGTCAATGCTGCTCTATTTAAGAGGATTGGACTAGACAATCTCCCTATGTCCTTTCCGATCTCACTGAGTCTGTGATTCTAGAAGAGCTATCTAAAGTGTCTTCTCAAAGATAATTTCTCCCCGCCTGCCCTCCCTAGGGCTTGCTGTCACAGACCCAGAGCTATGCTCACCACAGCTTCGCTCTGTGCTAAACTGACTAAACTCTGAACTCAGACACGGCAAGTTCACACCTGTACAAAAGACTGTGTTTATCCCCCTATGTTTACTTTGGCAGCCATCATCAACACAGCACCTGAGCGTCTCTCGCTCTCGGTTTGTACTTCGTACTTCTCTTCCCATCAGAGCTATAAGGCAAAGAAATATTATTTCTATTTTGACAATGAAGAGCTAAGGTACAGAATACTTTAGTAGCTTCTAGCAGCCTACAGCACAGAAACCACTTGCATCCAAGCCTTCAAAGCAGTACCAGAAGCACTGAGATGTCATTCATTCCTGGGTGCTCCTGGGACTGCTCAAGTTAAATGCTGTTGTCCTACTTAATTTATCAAAGGCTTTCTGAAACTTTCTATTTAAAAGCTACCATGATCAAGAGCAGAACTCTCAATCTGCTGCTCCAAGCAAACAAAACCATACCCTCAAGGAAGTCAATGAGACGTCTGTCTCTAACTTCATTGTACCCTAAGTTGAAGTTATAGCAACATTTTTGCTATTTTAACTCATGCTTGTTCTGAAGAGTGTAGGCTACTCAATAGTTACCTGGACTTTAGAGTGAGTCACTGATGCTCTGGAAGACTGTTGAGTGTCAGATGAAGAACCCTTGTTACAGGCATTAATGTGACAGTAAAAAAAGAAACGTTTCATTTTGAGGCTGCTGTTGAAGTTGGAGGCCTCTTGATTAGACATTTTTAAAGGACAAATAACCTGTAAACAGAATCAGTAAATTTAGAAGTCCTTGAGATTCAGAGTTCCTTGATGGCATTTTCTGAATATTTTTTGAGAAAATAACACTAACGAATAACGTCAAGTTACACCAATTTTTGTATTTCGTATCTTACACTTGTGAAGGAACATTAAGTAGAGCACCAAGGTAACTCTGGATTTTAACACTTGCATGAGAACTGCATACAGCTATTAAAAAATAAACTATATTTTTGCATGTCAAAAGAAACTGTTGTTTCTCCTACACAATCCCATAGTATGGGATATACCATTTTTCAAATTCTCCTAGATATAGACGTAGTCTCAACAATAAATATCAGTATTATGCCAGATAGTTATGCAAGATATTTTCAATTTAGGGTGACAGATGTATAAATTGTGAGACTGTAGTCTCAACAATAAATATCAGCATTATGCCAGATAGTTATGCAAGATATTTTCTATTTAGGGTGACAGATGTATAAATTGTGAGACATTTCAAGTCTCTAAATACTGCCTTTTTTATAGCTCAAACAAATCTTATGACCACCTCTGTTACAATTCTCTGATCATTTCTGAAGATATGCCATATTGCTGTACTACAATTCTTTGATCATTTCTGAAGATATGCCATATTGGAGTATTGAAACGATTTCATATTTAGTATTTTCCATTTTTAGAAAACTAAGTAGTCTCATTTGCATGGTTCTTTAGACAAAGAAAGAAGCAGAAAGTATGCTTGAAATTACTGGTAATGAGGAAAGACTGGATATCTTTACATTGTTCATGATATTCAGTTCACTCAACATTTTTCTCCACTGCATCTAACTACAGCAGTAATTATTGCAATAAACAGTATGCTTTCATGCTAATAAGAAATCCTACAGATTAATTTTTAAAGTGTCTTTCCCTTAATAATTTCCCTATCAATTTGATCTCTTGGATTTAAATATCAGTATAGCAATCATACAAGGAGTATCTAGTAGATTCTGTGTCTGCTTCATAAAGAAAGGAAGGTGTTATTTAGCATGTATACGTACTGCCTCATAACATTAAGTAAAAAATTTTATTTTACATCTAAGTTCTGGAGTTGTTTTATTTTAAAAATACCTGAAAGTTAATGAATGTTAACAGACGACACTGAACAAACCATAGTGATTTGTACGCTGTGATTACCACATAGAGTAACATAATTTAACCCACTCAAATATTCTACCAAATGTATCAGAAACAGTATTAACATGAAACTCTCTTCTTTTTTAGTTAAATAGGAATCCAAACAGAATATTCACATACATTTCTTAGAGAGTAACACAAAGATATTCCTTTCCAGTTGTACACAACATTTTGAAGACACATTCTGCACAGTAGAGGCTCACTTCTTATCTGAATTTAAAGTTAGGTAACTTTCTTACTCATTTCATAACACTTTATTACAACTTACTACGCTATCTTTTGTACTCACTACATGCTGTAATGAAAGAAATAAGGATCCCTCACATTGATAAAATACAGCATGGCTGAAGACAGCAAGAGTGTGTGCATTTGTTTACAACAGAATGTACAAATCAAGTGTTTTATTTGTACTGGGGCTGGCACAAATCACCTGCTAACAAAAGCATTAGTGCTATCCTGAGGCTGCACTCTGCCAAAAGCAACTTTGAAAAGAAACTATCCTGAAGGAAACCTCTATTTTCACCTGTCACATAAAGCACGCATCTGTCTGATGCGCACTTACAGAATGAAAGTGAAACTGAAGTGTGACTTTGGTATATAATAATTCTATTGAATAACTCTGAAAGTATTCAATAAAAGGGGAGTTCGTGAGAAGCAAACAAAACCCTTCCATCTAATCTGACTTAAATTCTTTCAGAATGCTTCATTTCAGTAAATTCAAAATATAGCAATATCTAAATTAGACCATCTGTGGTTATAGCAATATCTAAATTAGGCCAGAGAGGTTCAAGGATGATAGATCTGGTTCCCTGTTTTCAGCCCACATGTTAATAAATAGACCTTCCTGACACAGCCCACATTGCCAAAGAGCAACTAGAAAATGGTACACTGCAGAGAACCTCTTATGTCTCTAACCATCAGGCCCTTCTGAAAGCTGCCTTTAAGCACTACAGACAATTTTAAAAAGTACTTCTAGCCTGTGGACAGCCAAGCTAGATGAGGGGCAGCTACTGAAACTTGCTGCAAGTGAGCTGCAAAGTATGTGTTTTAATGAAACTCTGCACTATGAGAGGTTAAACTCTCCAAGAATGTCCTTATGAAGAGTTGTGTGAAGCTTCTACAGTTGGGAAACTTCAAATTACAAGGCATTATATGAAGCATAGTACATATTAATATATGTGACAGCAATACAAAAATACATCACGAAGTAAAGGCAGATTTTCCTCTGCAAGCATTTGAAATACTGCAGGATTCATGAAGACCAATAAAGTACACATGCTGCAATAATACCTAATATTCAGAACAGATGATGGAGTAAGGAAAAATTAATTTTCAATACATTCAGCAGTATCTTTAAAATACCTGCCTCCGGCTGTTTTCTTTTCTTTCTGTTCCAATAATAATACGTAGCTTAGTCACCACAAGACACATTCTGTGCTGTGCATATGGGGCTACTTTCACTGAAATTCAAATTCATGTGGAAATGAATTGACTATCAGCTCAGGAGTATCCTTTGAGTTTTTAAATATTTTAATTGCACTGCTCTAGGGCTTAGAAGCGCAACAGTGCTTCAAGAGCTCATTCCAGTTTCAAGTTCTTCCACATGCTGCTTGAATGATCTAGAAAAGGCCAATCTTTGTCCTGTTTTATTTCTGCAGTAAACTGAGATTATACTGCTTGTCAAAGGTCTGTGAGCACCATTGGTCACTGAAGTATTACGATACCAGGGCCATAGACAGACTGTGCTCTGATTTTTGGCACATCTATGTTACCACCTTACTTTGGAGCAGCAGAGGACTTCAGAAGCCGATCTCCTGAGCCAGCAATGTGCCCTTGCAGCCAAGAAGACCAATGGCATCCTGGGGTGTATTAGAAGGGGTGGTTGTAGGTCGAGAGAGGTTCTCCTTCCTCTCTACTCTGACCTGGTGAGACTGCATCCGGAATATTGTGTCCAGTTCTGGGCCCTCAGTTCAAGAAGGACAGGAACTGCT
>NW_010166968.1:16199-53524 GCF_000695765.1 Mesitornis unicolor
TAATATTGATAAATTTGTAAAGGGGAAGTGTCAGCAGGAGGGAGCCAGGCTCTGCTCTGGGATAGCCAATGCCAGGACAAGCGATGGGTGCAAGCTGGAGCGTAGGAGGTTCAACCTGAATATAAGGACAAACTATTTTACTGTGAGGTGACAGAGCACTGGACCAGGCTGCCCAGAGAGGTTGTGGAGTCTCCTTCTCTGCAGACATTCAAAACCTGCCTGGCCGTGTTCCTGTGTGACTGCTCTGGCGATCCTGCTCTGGCAGGGGTTGGACTGGGGGAGCTTTCCAGGTCCCTTCCAACTCCTCACATTCTGTGATTCTGTGATTCCTGGCAGAGTGCTCCAGCTGCAGGCACACAAATGTTCCAGCCTGCATCCAGCCTGCGGTGTCTAAGCAGCACACACACAAATGGGCAGACCCTGGGTCTGCAGCACCTCCAGTTTCACAGCACAGACCTGCTCCAGCTGGGCCATCCTGCTGGCTATGCTGCCTTCCCTCTGCTGCAACGCCGCAGCGTGCTGAGCACTCAGCATGAGAAAGCTCTCCTGCAGTGTAAGAAACTCTCCCTTTCTTGTAGAAGCATTGAAGATACGGCTAATAATTTTACCAGATAATACCCTATGCAAACATGGATTAGCATTAGGACATATTTTATATCACTTAAATCTCAAGAGTTTTTTCAGTATTCCTGAACAAGGCAGATTCTCTGCTGGAACATTTATATCTCAGAAAGTGTCTGTCTCCAGACACAGACTGACAATTTCCTGGACTGAAACTCATTTAAGTGCACTCAGTATCACTGTTTCCAGGTTTTACAAGTTTCTTTACATTTTCTTGACCAATACCACTAACAACTTCCATAAGCTTGATTTTTGTCTTTTTATTTTTGATAATTCATGTGTATTTTAAGTGTGGTATCACTATATAACTTCCCTACCTCCATATTTTTCTTTTTCCTTACTCCTCTATTCTTACAGCAATTGACTGATGTCCTCATACATTTTAACTGAAAAATCCATTCTTGAAAGCATAATTACATGAAAGATAGACTCACTTTTTGAATGCTACGTATTTTTTTCAATAGTGTAATTTCTAGGTATTAAATAGGGGTTTTTTTTCCTTAAAATAAAAACATTGATTTACAAAATTATACCAAAAAAGAAAATACTTATACCTTATATTAATCTCTAAAATTGTAACCCAGTCTGGTTGGTGTAACTTGGAGGAAGAAAGGTACGTGAATGTAGACATTTACTTGGAGCACTAAACTTGGTTTTAGAGACTGACTATCTGTCTTCTCATATATAAAAGAACAGGTCATCAATTAAGACTGAGGCTATTCATTTATGAGTGCAGAACAAAGGCAAGAGGTGAAGTTCTCTGAACTTTTTGAAATTTTCCTAACATCAGCTGCTACAACACTAACACAACATCTTAGGTTTACATCCTGGTTACGAAAAAAAAACCCAAACCAAACCAAAACAGAACCACCAACCAAACAGAAAGAAAACCCCTACCCCTATTTTTCCTATAATACAGAACATAATGTAAGCCTTTTTCAAAATACCTTAAGTTTACATTTTCTTTGTGTTTTCTTTCACTTTTTAAAATATCCATCCTCATGTAAGCAAACAATTAGAAGCATGAACGCAGCAGAAAGTTCTTGCCAGCTTTCCCCTGTTCCAGGAAATGCCTGGGAACAGAGAGGATGTTTATAGGATGTCCTGAACATCACCAGACCCAAGCCATGGAAGACCCAGGAATAATATGAGCAGCCTTTCACTTGAGCTAAGGTTCCTTATCTTGACTGCCCAGCACAGTGGCAGTGCTGCACGACCACATTAGGAGCAGCAGCATCACCCTAAAAGCCATTTATAAATCACTGGTGCTTTTACACCCCTCTTTAAAAGCCTCTGCAGCACAAAGTAGCATATGAAACTGTCCCACTGTACAGAAAATACACACCACTTGCAATGCTGAGCATGCACAGCCAGAGGTGTTTTCCAGAGCTAAAATGAGCGTGGTGTCTACTGCTCACAGAGAAGCAGGACAGATCATGCATCTTGTGTAATGTCCATCCAGCAGGCAAGTTACAACCTACAGATTTGTCTACAATACATATTTAAATGATATGTATTTAGATTGTAAAGTGAATGTCTTATTTCCCAAAATTATATCTAGTTATAGTGTACAATAGTTTAATCCTGAAATTTTTATTTTTCAAAGTATGATTACATTCAATAATCTGACTATATAACAAATTCAATTAGTTCAAGGAATGACTTAGAGAATTTTTAAATAATGTTTTTCAATTAATCTTTCTAAGAAATGTTGAAATATTTCACATAAAATTGCCTGGGTTCCTACCAGTAAGACAAACAGATTATCTCCTTTAAAACTCAGAGGGAAGAGGAGGGGGGAAGAAGCTATCTGTAACATGAAATGTCATTTGCACAGTCACAAGTAGTTTGGGTTAATTACTGTTAAGGTGTTAGACTATCCAGGTTTTAATCAACAGAGCCCTACCCTGGTGCAGATGTTGACATCTGTAAAAGTTAGTGCCATTTCACCTCCTCCAGGCATTGCAGCACCTGGAGAAGCCACAGGGAAGGCAACATGGATTCTTCTTGAAATTACTGCAGCAGCTGTCAGCTCCGGGGGAGGCATACACCAACTTGCAGCAGGCAGCACCGCTGTACAGAGCCGCGCTCTCTCTTCTTAAGTACAGTCTGTAAGCAACACTGGGAAATCTGTACCAAGAACAGAACTTCCCATACGACAAAAGATATCAGAATTCATTGGATAGATACTTCAAGGTTTTAATTTTGTCACATAAGTATAGACCTTGATTTGGCACTTATTTAATTAGCGTGGCAGATACACCGTTATCAAGGTCATATACAGTTCATGGTGACATGATAACTTGTGTCTAACAATGCAATATCTTTGATTCAAATATCTGGAATTCAGATATTTCAGTTCAGTTGTTTAAAACCATAACCAAAAAGTGGAAAAAAATATTCAGTACGGGAACTCATTTTTATCACCTTATTCTCTTTTTTTGTGGGTCTATAAACTCTAAGCGAAAAATTATGTGCTACTCGAGGAAACATTAGCACAAGAACCCAATATTCTGGATACTACAGAAAACTGTTTGCCCTTCTGCAGTCCAACCTTGGAACAAAGGACCAACAGTTTATTCCCATTTGAAAGTACAACCCAGTCGCTAGACGTGTGTCACAAACGTACACAAAGCGAGTTACAGAGCTGTAAATACAGCAATATTACCGCAGACAAAGCACCACAGCCCTTCCAACGCAAAAGCTTAATATAATAGACCCTTATTCACTGGGAATTTTCCAGGTTAAATTTCCATCTGACTTGTCTGCATGGAAATAAGAGATAATACTCAGAAAGGGAAAAATACAAAGCAAAGCCAATGCTTTCCAAAGTCATAGCACCCAAGTACACGTTCATGAGAAAGATAACTTCAATACATATCCCAGATCCACTTCAATAACAGCATAGCCTATCATGACTCATAGTATTTAATAATCTTGCTGAATATTAGTGCAGCAAGAACAGAATCTTCCTTGTTCTTACAATAAACTGCTGTTAGCTTCTTCCTAACTCTACAGAATATACTCTCTGAGCATTTCCACTGTGTGACAATAAATAACCTGAACTGGAAAGTTTAAAGGTGTAATACTACTGCCATGTACTGACTTAACGCAGAACTTTTTCTTTTTATACGCTTATAAGTCAATCTACTTCTACAGTAAAAAAAAACCCCAAGCAGATTTCAGACTACTGTTTCACAGAAATCTGACCCTGTAGGCATTAGGGTTTTGAAAATGTTTTCTAGTGGGTGAAAGCAGTTTCTGAGATGTAGAGCACACTTATGAAACTTGTTCTGCAGAGAAGAACAACTTCTATTCTTGATCTCCATCTATGAACATAATAATAGAGAAAGCTGACAATTGTCAATCTGTAGCCAATTGCCCATTGATCTCAATGGGGTAGTATGTAAAACATTACATGCTGATGAATTTATAGATTATTATAATTATTTGATCAGTGACACATTATCATACTTCAGCTTACTTGGGGGGAATACATACCTCTCCCTTTTTGAACACTGCTTTACTGTACTGTGTTTCCCTTTCACTCGTTTCTCTGCATTGCCTTAGTATTTCTGAATCTCTCTGCTACATCTCTCACTCTTCATTGCACGCTCCACTTTTAGCCTCTGCCCAGCAGATCCACTGAGATGACTGCTTATTAAACAAATACATACACCACATGTACTATAAACTAATAATACATACATCCAATAGCAACCATTAGGCCTCAGAGAGACTCATCCCAGTGATGTTAGAGTGGGAAGCAATATGCACTTCTCACAGTCATTCTTTAGGCTGCTTTCAATGCAAATCTCCACCGCAGCACCTAAAACAGAGATGGAATTGGCAGGGTTCCCATCATAAGATACCTCTCTCCTGTGGTCCACAGCCAAGTACCATACCCATCACTTTGAAGACTTAATGCTAATACTGAAATTATGATGCAAACGAAGGGGTTAGAAGATGTGCATGTTCAAAACTCAGAGAGCACAAAACTGTATCTCATTTTTACTTTGACAGAGATAAAATAAGTTACCCAGTCAGAGTTATTGATCGAGTCTAATTTCAAGATTTGGTATCAAATTCATAAATGAAAAAGAGTGAGAGATGTGAGTGGGTATGTAAAAAATACATGTTGATAGAATCTGAGGGGAACTGAAGTCCAAACTGAATCCAGCTATCCAAGACGATGTCCCCTCATACTGGTTCGACACAAACACAACTAGAATGATAACATTCCTCTTGAGAATTGCAATATACCCGATTGCATTGCCACCAGAATCAGAATTACTATTCCTCAAATCATGCAAGCGATGTGAATTACAGGCTCAGGTTTACATGCCACCTTGAAGATACAGTAATAAGATTTGCTTCTCTCACAGTTCAAAAACTTAAGAGGAACTTTAGAATATCCTAACTTCTAAATTTTACATTTACCATCATAACTACTTATTCACAGAATTAGCTTGTATTTTGACTACTAAATATTTTCTGCCATTCAGGCACATGCTAGTCCCTTTCCATGAATTCAAAATGCAAGTATTAATGTTTCTGACTACTGTTTTACTTGCAAAGGCAAGATTCGGGCTTTGCAACAGCAAAGTTAACTAAAGGCAACTTCCATTTGCCCTTCTGTGAAGTTGCTTGACCCAAGTTAGATGCTCAGGCTCCAAATACACACTAAATAAATGGACAGAGTACACATGAGATATTCTCAAAAACCAGCCAAGATGCTACCTGCAAATAGTTTAGTTCCTTAAATATCTGACATGGCCACAGACAAACAAGAGCCATGCCTTTCTTTCTCCAAAGGTTGTCACCATGAACCTGCTCAGGAAGGAATAAATTTAAGCTTTGCTTCCCCATCTGTAAGAGAAAAAAACTCCACAACACATAGCTGCACAGCAACCACCATCAGAAGATCTATGATTGACTCTGAGCTGCACAAGTACTTAATTCAAGCATTCACTTAAAAAAATCAGGAAAAGCAGGGTTTTGAATTCTCATATTTAATATGCCAAACACACTGGCTAAATCTCTAAGCTACTAGCTTTCAGCATCATGTTGTTACTACCTCCTTCTGTACATCTGGTTTCGTTATCCTGGAGGGGCTGAATCAATGTGGTATAGGAAGACCCCCTGTTCAGAAACCTACTGTACAGTTCAGCATTGAAAGGCTTTTTAATTGTAGAGCAGCGTACGTACTCTGGCAGCCTTTAGGTGCAATGCTAGGGGCAACTCTTAAGTGACTTTAATAATCACCCCCAGTGTCTCATAACTACCAGGTACTTTGTCTGACTTGGTAATCTATAAGATATTCTCACATGTTAATAGCCTTCTCAATATAAAAATTTATTAAATAATGAGTCAATTTCTTTGAAAAATATTATATACTTCTCAATAAATTTGAAAAATACTTATATTCTCTTGAACAGATGTACAGTATTTCAAAATCATATTTCTAGAGAAAATAGGTCCAAATGGACACTTCCAAGGTTGAAAGCTAGATGTTGCATTCAATAGACATATCTATTTCTACTTAGCATGACATAAAACATTTTTAGACACTGTTTTGGTGCTATATATGGTACATTACTCATTCTGAGAAATAGTTAGCATAGTATTTTACAAATGGAAGAAAATAGCTACTTGCACATACATTTGTGATTCAAAGCCTTCGTTTAGGCAATGACACCCATCCATCACAAGTATGCTACGGTGCATGCTTTTTAATAACAGTTTGTTACATACAATGAGAGAATCTAAATATCCAACATGTTTATAATAGCACATCAGGCAGCGCTTCTAGCACATCAACCTGAAGCTCACGTTGGCCGAGCTCCTGATAGTACATCAGCCATTCCATCATTCATTAATATATCTCTGCATCTTTCAGAAAAAGACAGATAATGTTTCCTTGGAGGCCAGTGCAGCTTGACTGTACCAATGGGTGTCCAATTTGGCCTCTAAATCTTAGGTGAGCATGCCTCAGTAAAAAAGGAATAAGAACTGCTTAAGTATCTTGTTTCCTTGACAGTATTACAGAAGGGATTTAAGGAATAAAAAATAAAAAATATGTTTATATTAACTTATAATGGCAAATCTGGTACAAAATACTGTTTCATACACTTGCATTTTTAATAAGATGCTACTATTGGTAGCAACTTGTTTTTCCTCTCAGCTGTTGACCTACAGATAGGCATACTTAGCAGCTAAAGGCAGACCCTTTCTATAATGCTATGAAATTTGACACAGCCCCACTACCACCACTGCTACTACTACAACCTCTCAAAAATTCAGTATGTCCATGATCTAAAAAGAGTAACAGAATGCAAGAAAGCCATGCAGGTTTTACATACATCCATGCAAGTGTCTTTTAGTTTTGAGGCAAAGAAAAAACATGCTTAGTCTGATCTGAATTACTGCAGTGTTCTTGTTAAAAACCACCATCTGTCAGAGATTATCCTATTTTACACAGAGGGAACATGCATTAATTATTGATCCTACTCCTCACAGAAATGTACTCACACAAGATCAGGACTACGCATGGTGTGACAGGAGTATTAGTGTTCTTAGGAGGTAGTCTCTGGATGAAACTTGGGATGGATCCCTTGAGTACTTTCAGCAAACCAGCTGCTTCAGGGCAGGTCACTGACGACATGGCAGGGCATCATCGCACAAGAAGCAACAGTTGAAATCCCTGGACCCAAGTCTATTTCCATGAGCCAACATAAATACTACATACAGTACAGATATGACATTTGCAGACTTAAGCACTGCGGCCTATGCTGTGCACACACTGAAGCACATTTCAAGCTTAAGCATATGAATCTGTCTTCATTTAAAATTAAGCGTAAGAGTAAGAGTTTTCTGTGCTGGCCAAAGTGCTTGGCACTTTACTGAGTTGTCCGCATGTGCTGAGGGAGGGAATTCACAGCTGTAAACAGCAGAGATCTGGAAGATCTAATTCATCCACAACCTGAACCCAATGACAGGCAAAATAAGATTATAAAGAAAGCTCTTCACAGATCTTAGTGAGGTGCAATGGAAAGGGATCATTCTTCCCCAGGGAAGCTGGTAGAGATCACATTTCTGCTCTAAAACACTTGTACCTATTCGGTATTTTTTGCATGTACATTGTCATATATTGCCTTCAGTTAAAACTTCATTACCACGGAGCCTGTGGAAAACTGACCAGTTGAAGCACTTTACAAACAACTTTATTGCAGATTTTAGTATTTCAATGAGTAAAAACTTAGAAAAAGGCTACCAAGTGAAGTATTTTTTTTTAAAGAAGAAATTTATGTCATATAGAAGTAGCTAATATGAGACAGCAACTCACAGTCCTAGGCTGTATTTGGTGCAATGGATGCCAGAACCTCTATCATACTATGAAGAACAAAAGTAAAGGTATATTCTTGATTCCTCAAACAAGAAATAAGACATGTCAGAAAGTGGAGGACTCTTTTGGATAAACATAAATTATCCTAATGTCCATAAATCTCAAAACATTGATGTGGTTTCTACTTTTACAGTAATCTCTTACGTTACAATGGATGCACATTTCTGGGCAAGGAAGAGGTTAAAAATCTTTCTCTCTAAAAACAGAAAATGCTCCACTGAAAAGCTGCCTAAGCTGCCAAGCATGGAGGGATAGTACTCCAGTTGGAACTCATTACAGAGACAACATAGGAGAGCTGATCCAGCTTTTTATTTACTGTAGAGGCAGAAATGACATGAACATCTTTCTGTGTAGACCTAGAAAAATACGTTGGCCCTGAAGCCAAGGATCAGAACATTACCAACCCTGCCAAAATGAAATAGGTTATTTGTTTTTTTTAATTTAGCGAGATTTGGCACTGATTTATGTATTTTTCCCTGGAGAAGAGGAACTATTTATATTCTTCAGAGCACAGATTATAATTGTTAATTTTCAGTGGCCCTGCATAAAGAAATAGGAGGTTTATTATTTTGAAACAAGAAAACCCCAGTTTTCAGTCTGGTAAGGAGAAGCAATTTTGTGTAAAGCCATTTTAGGTCTCTTCTGGTAGGTGGAACTTCCAAGAAAAGGTGTTTTTACAAGTAAGCACGTCTCCATGCCTCTCAGGGTCAGCAGAAGTGACACACAGGAAGGAGCACGCAAGTCCCACATTGAAAGTTCACCTTCCATCAAACAAAGCATAATTAAGGACTTCTTCCATCCTCACATTGTTCATTTTTTCCCTGGATAAAGTCACAGTATGAAGCACCAAGTGGTGTCAATTGTGAGAACATAAAAATAATAGGCGTCTTGTCCTTTGATATGCTGTCCATCAACACTCCCGAAAAAGGGATTTTACTCACCCTTACACCACCATTCAAGTACCATGCACACTCACCTGTACTTACAGCACATAATATAGCTCAGGTTATACTTCCAGATCAGTTTAGCTTGCCTTTGTCTGACTGGAGTCATGAGAACCTGTCAAAGGACCTTCCCAGGGCTCTGCTTACAGACCTCAGTTCAGAGGTTGGCTATGCAGCAGGAGAGCAACTCGGCTATAATGTAGATTTTGACTCTTTATAAACTACCAGGTCCTAATTCACGTCTCTGGGAGTCAGATCTTCTGCTGAGCACTTTGACCACTCATCAGCCAGCCAGAGACTAAAGGAGAAAATGTAAGATCACCCTGGAAAGTCATGACCTTTCCAACAGCTACTCCGTAAGCAGAGGAAGAAAGATTACATGCGAGGACTCGGCTGAGTCCCTCTTAACTTGGGAAGTTATGGTAGGAACAACAAGTATATTGGAGACCAAAAAAACCCACCAAAATGCAAAGGAAATAAAAGGGGACAAACTAGCTGATTAACACCAAAAAAAAGGCTACTCTTTGAAGAAATCCATCAAACTAACGAGCTGGGATCACTCCCTTACTTGAAAATGTAGGAAGAGATCTAAGCTTCCTTGCTGTTTTAAAACAACAGATGTGTCACATGCAGCACAGAATTATCATTATTTGTCCAGTAAACCAAAGAAATCATAACTAAATGGCACAAAAAGCAATACAATAGTTAAAGTAATGCTACCTATTTTTCAAGCAAATTATTCTTAATTATTGCTCTATATTTTCTCAAGCATTTTTATGCAAGTGGTCTTGGGGATATGTTGTATTTAAATATTAATGAAAGAGTCCATCATATAGTTCAAGTTTAGATTCTTTAAAAAAGCCAACCCAACAACTTTATTGTAACTACTTGCATTAAAAAACCTATCACTATATAACACTTCTCCTGAGCATAACTGCTTGTTCAGGTCATCAGGTATACTGGCAACAGTAAAAGTTCCCCACAGTCCCACGACTACCCACCCTGACCTCCCCACTCCTTCCAAAACCAGGTCAAGGAGCACCTCTGGCAGCTCTAAACCTTTCTGACTGACTCCTACCAACAGCCCGCAAGGACTGCAGTAGATTTTCCAGAAACTTTTAATAAGGCCAAGCTGTTTCTTTCAAATGAAACTTAGACGGGTTAAATGTTACAGGACCTGAGCAATAATGCAGCATTAAATATTGACTTAGCTCTTCAATATCCAGAACTCATAAAAGCGAAGGGTGACAGGAAGAAAATTTTTAGACAATCAGATTTTTAGAGCATTGCCACAAAGCCTTGCTAACGTCCATATTCATTAGTGACCTCCTCGTACTGCAATAAATACCCCTGTCAGTAAACCTCTAAAAAGAGCAACAACCATATGACAAACAGGAGTCATTCCATGAAGCTGGTCTACTAATTATCACACACTTTTCCACCATTATTCATCACACGGATAATAAAGGAGCCAGAACATAAGGTTTATTTGTCTTGTGATGACTTCCCCCTAGATCAGTTGCAGAGGTTTTACAGTACTGGTATATTCCAACAGCGCAAAACCTGAACAGGTTGTGTTGACCCTCCAAAAAACATCAAGGCAAGAAAGAATCAGAACATTGCTTTTCTAGAGATGAACTCACAACTAACAAACTACTGAAAAATACCTCTACTACTACTTTAAATGCTTCTCCTTCAGGTACAACAACTCAGAAAGACAGATCAATGTGGGAGCTTCACGGAAGTTACTTTTTCTTATCAATTTCTGTATTCCCAATTACAAGCAGAGTACTTTGACACAGGACAGCACACTGCTTTGTAGTTTTGGGATTACATAGCTGTTTTTCAATAGTTTTAAAGAAATGGCATCAGAACATTGTTATTTTGAAAAACATGGATCATATATATTGGAACACGGACACCCAGCATGGCTCTTTTCTTTACATTCCATCATCATTTGGATGTCATTCCCACTTCTTCAACAGCTTTGCTACAATTCTCTTTACAACCTTAAAGAGCAATATTCGTGTAGCTTATTCATCCAAGTCAGAAAAAGTGCAATTGTATTTTCACGCAAATTTACAGCGTTTCTCTGCAGCTCAAATCTTGGTGCTGCGGTACAGATCCAGGTTTTAGAAATGCTCACGGACACAGACAGCTCCTTCAGAACGCTGTTCATATTTATTCCTTCGCAAGTCAATTCTCACAGAAACAGGCTCATCAAGCTGTTCTGTATTTCTGCACTATAACAAGAACCGGGGAAACAGATTCCATTTGCAAGCTATCTTTTGATTTAAAAAAATACTTCAAACTTAATTGAAAAAACTTTTTTTTGCAGAAGAATATCTGAAATGCCATTATAACGAAAATAAGAAAAGGCTTTCTCCAATGTCATTTTTTTATATACTATAAAATATAAATTAAGAATTTTAAAAAATAATCAAATGGTATCATTCCATTAGGATTATTTTTCAATGTAGTTTCGCTAAATTCTAAAATAGAAAGGAAATTTGCCCATTACCAGAATTTTGTCCTTCAAGGAAATTTATCTTGCACTCACTATTTTGACAATAGTGAGTCATCACACGCGTACATGTTTTCATTTGCTCATTCTTTTCATGCTATGAAGCTATGATGTTTTTCTAAACGGCATGTCTCAAAAGCTTGCTTTCTTCATTAGTATGTAAACACTTAAAGCTCTTGACTCCTCAGCAGTTTTGAAAATCTGGTCATTAGCCACTTTTCTAGAAGGGGAATTTTTAAAGGCGCTTAAGGCGAGCTATCTGTACCCAACTGCACGTTGCACACCCTAAGCTCTCTGTAGGAACTTCTGAAAATCCCCACCTAAGGATGGAAAACCAAAAACTAATTAAAAAAAAACAAACACAGAACTTCTCTTTCTGAAAATATGTAACCCAACCTGCAGCCCCCAAAAGCATACTTACATCTGGTTCCAACAAAGTGATACAAGGAGCACCTCTGCCAACTTCACCACATTATGCAACCTTCTTGCCTTCTGCCAGCATTAAACCACAACAGCTGCTTTGTTTTCACCAGGGTCCATTTTTCAAGATCAAAGATACATTACATCTTATATACTAAGAACAATATCTTCACCTTGCCCCAGAAGCTTTTTTCTACCTATCAATATAAGAATCCGTACTGTAATCAAACATCTCTTTACCTATCCCTTCCACCAAACACCTTCCATAAAATGACAGCAAAGAAACCTGAAAATGTCCCTTTGTAAAAGTAACTAACGCAAAGCTTCCTTTTTGAAGGAAGGTTCCCACTTTCAGGCTGGAAATAACGGAAAAATAACAGTCAGATTATTTTTTTCTTAAATTAGCCCACAACTGCTGATCCTATTCCAGGTGATAATGGACAGACTGCGAGGGATTTTGGTTTTTAGACTCTTAAGTGCTGTTTCTCTTTCTTTCTCTTTTCTTTTTTTCCCATGAAAGTATAACCATATTTAGATTTCAATTCAAAGCACAGCTCTAGTTTATAGTACATAAAGATGCCTCTGAAGCACAAAGTACTGAATCAGAGAAAGGAAAGCACATCCCATCCTACAGTGGTGACATGAGTTATTTGCATAGTTGCCACAAAAGTAATAATTACACTGTAACTCAATGAGAACAATGGTAATTTCACAGTAGCTCATGTTGTTGTTATCACCCTATATCCTGATAACTGTGAAATTAATTTGTGGCACCACTGTATGTGTCAGCTTTAAGCTGTTCCCTAGGTAACATTACGCTACCATAGAGAAGGAATGCTTGGCAGCAAAATGGGTAACAGCAGATTGATTATACAAAAAGACTCTTCCTTCTACATACAAATAACTTGGCAATCAGAGAAGATGATGAGAAAAAAATCCTACCCGCTGCTTTTTTTAAAGAAAAAAATTTAATAGAGTTAATAGTATTAACTGACCATTATCTATACACTGCAAGAATGCAAAGGGAAAACAAAATGAGTAAACTACCAGATTACATTTAGTGCCTCTGACCCATTGTTCTAATTGTAGCTAAGATGCAGCTTAAAAATGCTGAAAATTTCTTCCTTCTTCTAGTAATTTTCCCACATTAACCATTCAATGGCAATTTTAAATATAAAAGCAAATACACAGCCCTAAGGCATATTTTTAGGAGCAACAATAGTTTAGGTTATGCTTTCACAAATGATTCACTTCATTCGAGAGACACAGCCCTTCTACCTCCTGAACACTCAACATTGCTTTGCAGTACTACTACTGACGAAACGTAGTTCCACACTAAACGTAAAAGACAACACTCCATCACACAGTGCGTGGAAATGCTTACAAATTTACTGGTAAAAATTCAGGGCCACAATAATTGAAGGTCTAGAAAACATTTAAGGAGGGAGCTTATTATTGATTGGTAACAATAAACAAAACTTGGATTTTAAACTTTCCAGTCATTCTGCTTGGAACAGCAGTAGGTATGAAGTTTTGGACTAAAGAAAGATGCTATTTATTTTTACAGAATTTGGATATTTCTTTCACTTTGAATCCAGGCCTGTTTACATAGCATTAGAAACACAGACTGTAATGCCTTGCTCTCTCATTGTATGTTTGTCTGTAGGGAAACAGGTGAAGAAAAATCACAGTATGTTACATATACAGAGTCAGTGGTTCAGATGGAGGTTTTTTACTGAAAATGCAGCAGCATCTCAGTGTCAGTGCCAGTCATCAAAGCAAACCAAGGTGTTGAGCTGATACTCTGATCCAGGATATCCAGGGACAAGCATGTTTTGTCGCTCTGTAGTTTTGATCTTTATCTCTGAGTGATCTTCCTTTTGTGATTGCTACCACAAAACACTGTCCCCAAAACTCCTGACAGGTGATGCTCAAATCTCGGGGTTTTTTTCCAATTCAACAGTTTTCAGAGCTCTGGAAGCAGCTGTAGGAGCCTAAAGCCAGCTTGGACAGTCCCAAATGTATATTCTTCATTAAATATTGGCACATGCTGTATCAAATTATGTCACTGCTGAGAGGAAAATTTTGACCGCCCTATACTCAATTACACATGAGAAAGACACTCTGATCATTGCCACTACCAATGCAGGAATTCTACCTCTATCTTTGCCAAATCAACACACTCGCTCTTCTTCCACTCCCCACTGTGTGGGCCAATTCTGAAACACAAGGACCCTTAAAGGCAGACAGTATACACAACACACATTTGCAGTCCACAGGCTCACTATATTAACTGCATGGACAATTTGCTGGTGCTCTCGATGCTGGTAGGAATTACTAAGGGATATCAGTACTGATTGATCCCCTTTTGTAGTCCCACAAATAACAGTCTGCAGTTATCTTTGTTTTACTAGAGCAGTGCAAAGCCTTGATCTCAGCTAAGTCAGTGGTCATTTTTGTTCCACACACCTGACGCTACTTCTGTCTGAAGGAGCTTGGGCCAAGGCTGATGGCTGGCGTTTTAACCTCTGTGCATCTCTTCTGTTCTCTATTTTCTTTTATGCGCTCTTAGGTGTCAGTGCCGAAACAACTCCAATCAGTCGGGACAAACACACCTCCTGGAACAACAAATGTTGCCAGTGACAAACTACTATCCATTTTCTGGATCAATGCTGCCAAAGGCATTGAGAAATGCTTCACAATAGGTGTACCTATGTATGTATGTAGCTAAAGATCTTTGGAGAGCTTTAGATGTTAGCAGCAATTACTGTTTTTACTGTAAGCCCAAACTTACTACCACAGAGAAAATGTCTATGACTAAGAGATGTCAGATACCATTTTTAGAAGGCTGATTGAAAAATGAGTAGTGGGGATAAAAAAAATTGCCCAAGATGGGGAATTTTACCTTTATAATCATTAAATCAAACCAGGTGCAGTGCAGCTGGTATTTTTACCTATGACAGCATTCAGTAATCTACTTGAAACTAACTGTTGTCCTCTGAGCTATCTCTGGTTCACAAAACGAAACCCAGCGTTGTTTTTTAGCATGCACTGATCACCCCTGTACCAAGACCGCTAATGAGGCTGAAGATGAACTCTAATTGTGAACTATTTGCTAATACTCCATAAGTGGCGGCTGTTCCTCCTCACATTTGAAGCGTGCTGAGATACACCATGGAGCAGTTTACAAAGCCACTTCCACGCTATTTTAAATGTATATGTTTTGCTGAGGACTGTTCAAAATTGTAAAGAATATTACTGTAGCTTTAAGACAGTTGTGGCGGGTTGACTGCCACAGTACAGCAGTGATGACTACTGACTCGGAGAATGGCTTTGAAGTGAAAATTAGTCGAAAATGAGACCAACTGCAACAATTCTAAGAGATTCCTATCCAACCCTCAGGTCTCAATGGCAGTGTTGCTACCAAAAAAGATGCCCTGCCATCTTCGGATTCTCCCACTTGCCAAATTGTCAATGCCTAACTAGCTCTCTGGGCTTCAAAAAAGACAGTCTGATATTATACATATATTTGCATTCTACATCTTATTTTAGATATATTTTTACTCAAAAAATAGGATTTTTTCTTTGAGGAAAAATTTACATTATTTGACCAAATTAATGGAGTAGCACTTTCTGACTTCATAAGATTCAGCAGAGTCCTGGAAAAAAGAGCGTACGTGATCAATTCAGAAATTGTACTTGATTACTGAAACCACAATGCCGTAAACATAGCATCTACAGGAGAAGTTTGTTCAACTATCTCTAGAACACCATAAAGTCTAAAAGTTAAGAGATAAATTCTTTGCAATGAAATGGCATCAAATACATTTCCTACGACAATCGTTGCGTACATTCAGCGACAGTTGTTAGCCAGCACACGACGTCTTGGAATACCCTCCACGGCACTTTCCAGCCAAGTAAAAAGTAAGCTTGACACATTACCTTGGAAGAATGCCACATTTCCCGCTGTGCTAAACTTACTGAAACAAATAGGAGAGCAGCATTGCTGTGTTACATCCCTGCTTTACTGTTGTGTAATTGGACCACACTACAGGAACACCACTTTATATTACAAACATTGAGTTACCATTATCAACTTACGGCTTCACACTCAGCACAAGAGTAACGAATTTTTGCCTTACATCAAGAATTAAATGAGTGTGATAGGAAATATTAAGAGAAGTTGCATTTCAAAGCTCTGTTCGCAGTTACAGTTTTAAGACAAAATAAATTTTATATGTTATGACATTGTTACACCAGCAGGAGAATAGAATGTTTAGCAGTGGCAATAGCAAAAGATTACTCAGGCCTTTCCAATTTGGGGGTAAAGTCTTCACTCACCCAGCATACCCAAGTTGAATAAAAGAATAAAAATTGATCATAAAAGCAAGGAGTAACAGGGAGATAGTTTTACACTTACTGAAGTACATCTAATTCAAATAGAAAAGAGAGTAAAGTATTTCTGCTGTATAGTCCCTGCTGCTTAAATGTCTTCCTGTATTAGAAAAGGAAAATCAGGGATTTAATCTGCCACTGTGTGAACAGTGGTCATCTCCCCTCTCCTGGGGTACTAACCAGCCTTTCCCCATGATTTTGGCCGCAGAAGAATTTACCCCTAGAACAGCTACATCTCTAATAGCAGAAGATACCCTAGAATTACTATATCTATAGGAGCAAGCAGTGCTGCCCAGCAGTAGGGGGCTGCAGCAACAGTGAAACAGTTGGCATTAAGACCCGACACTTCTCTTTCCGAAACGCAGGCAGTGTTTATTTCAGCCTACTTCTCACCTAGTCCCATAGGCTTGAGCAACCGATGTGGACAGCCACGACATTCCAGCTTCCACATCACGGCTATGCTGGCTGTCTTAGAGACAGCACAGAAGCGGTCATCTGCCACGAGCGGGACTTGCAGCGGCAGGCGTGGCCCTGTCTGGGCACGTGTGGCCCCAGTGGCTTTGCACAAGTGTCCACTGAGTCACTGAGGATGATGCCGAGGAATCCTATGAGCAGGCCACCACTAAACGTATGACTATGTAGGAGACATTTATGCTTGTCTGTATCTAACCCCAAAAAAAAGAAGTTATGCCAGATGCTTAGAACAGTGCAGTTGTGTCTCAGTGCGGGCTGAAAGATGCATTCCAGAAATAGGATTCATGGCTCTGTTTTGCCTGCTGCATCCACACGGCCAGCAGCACCCAGGCTTAGCCTAGTCAGCTCGTCAGATCACCTAGTCTAGGTGATCCTGCTCTGGCAGGGGGGTTGGACTGGATGATCTTTCGAGGTCCCTTCCAACTTCCAATATATTCTGTGATTCTGTGATTAGCCAGGCAGTCACAGCTCTTTTCAGTGGAAAATACTCAATGGAGCCAGAATCTCTCTTAAACTTGAAACAATTCCTATTTAAGTATTTTTAAACATCTCTGTATAAGTTTTTAATTATAGGGAGAACAATTCCCACCCCATTTAATTATTTTATCTAAGAACAAATCATAAAAGAATATACTTCAGGTCAGAAGAGGCTTAACAACACCAGCAGTTGCCACACAAGTAAATTTGTAATGAGAAGCCTGAGGTGTGGACACTGCAAGGAACAGCCCAACATCTCAGCCAGCCAGGAGCCAAGCAAGATGCTGGCAGGCCCTGAGAGAGCAACTGTTTGACACAGGCTCAAGTGCATTTCCTGTTCACTAGGAAAAGCACAGATAAACAGAAAGAACTGCCCAGAAAGCCCCTATATGCTCAAATAGGAAGACATGCCAGGTAGGAGAAAAACGAAAACGTGGAAAACTATTTTATAAATATATCTTTTTCTATGAGAAAATTACTCCTCCAAGTTTAAGTGTTTTCTTTTCCTTTTGGTAATACTGTCAGATACCCATTAAAACCATTTTCTTTAATTTTTTTTTAATAAATTACCAAATACAAAGCGAGTGCTTGGCTAACACTAATTAATATTGACAAATGTGGAAAAATCTTCAGTAGGTAAAATAGCAGTAATGAAAGAATTAGTAGTATTAATCAGTACCATTAAACACCACTATTGAATAATAGCAATAAATGCAAAGGTATTTGCAAATGTAGCAATAGTAATTACTTTGTTAAATAAAAATATTAAATTACTATTTTTAAAGAACAGTAATAGTAGAAATATTAAATACAATTAATAAATTAGAGTGAAAAAGCACTAGTGTAATTTTTAAATATTTTACAAAAACTTAGCAGTTTAAAATTATTATTGTATTGTATTGTAATGGTGTCAGATTGTAAATCCACATCTTTTGCAAATACTCTGATGAAAATCACATTACAATTCTTTCCATTAAATTTTGTTCCACATGCAAATCCACTACTAGAACTCATTTGAATGGGTCCAAACACTGTGATGATATTTAGAGCTATTCCAGATTTATTTTACAGAAGTAATGCCTTTCGATTTTTTTCTTTCTGCAAAATACCTTGAAGTTCAGTATTGGACCAAGCCAGAACTGAATGCCCCAGACT
Source organism: Mesitornis unicolor (assembly GCF_000695765.1). Classification (NCBI taxonomy): domain Eukaryota; kingdom Metazoa; phylum Chordata; class Aves; order Mesitornithiformes; family Mesitornithidae; genus Mesitornis; species Mesitornis unicolor. The sequence continues at coordinate 34,615 of NW_010166968.1, forward strand.
GGTTGAACAAGCTAAAGAAATACAAATTGAAACTTACTGCAAACACCTGCTCCATAAAGAACCTCATCACTGCCAATATTCTCTGCACGTTACAAAGCACATCCTGGACAAGCGGTACCAGGCACTCAAGATGGCAGGAGATGCTGTTCAAGAATATTTAGTTTGTTCCTTTATTCTCCATGATACCTCTTATGTTTGTCTCGCACTGTAAGCAACTTCCTTTGTACAAACTATTGCCTGAAATCTTAACACTCCTCACTCTTACGGGTGCTAACATTTAGTAGCTCTGCCTTAGGCACTAGTGGTGAAAGTCTCTAGATGGTGGTATAGGGCTTGACTGGCTGCCCACCAACTTTTCAACAGCAAGCTCCAATAAAAGAGATTCTCCTGTAAATTATCTGTGTTCCTCAGAAATGAGGATGGAAAACTGTTTCTGCAAAATTTTGTAGCCAAACAGTGAAATGTGTGGTACTGATGCTAGTTTATCTTCTTAACAACTAATTTATTGGAGAAAATCCAATACACATTAGAGTCTTATTTTCAATAAACAGGTTGATTGCATTGGAATGTTAAACTCAAATAATCATTTCTTCCTGTCCCAAATAGCCTCAAGTAAATAAACAGGATTTAAATTCAGAAGTCTACAGGGGAAGGGCAAATTAATTTTGATGGAAGTTAAATATCCTAGAGCACAGTTGGGCCCACAGTTTAATCTCTAAAACACCCTCATCCCACTATACAAAACATTTATAGGCAAATGGATGTTTGCTCTTACGTCCAGAATGCCAGTATAATATAAAGTCAGAACTCTTGAGAAGCAGCAAAAGAGTAAAGGTAACTACTAATATCCATTATAACAAAAGGGTTCTAAACACACCGTGGTCACAAAAAATAACAACGATCTGGCCACAATGAACTTACAATGCAAAGACACGCTACCTAATAAAGCAGTTTTGAATGAAGACTGTATTTTGTCTTCAATCCCCTAGCGTAGATTTGTATCCTGAACTCCAAGGAGAACGTACTTAGAGATTCCCAAAGCAATACAAAGCCCATTGACTTCAAAGGGCACCACAAAGAAGGGAAGAAAGATTACACTTTTAGAGGCTTTTGAGAACTACAGTAAACATCTGAAAAGAAACAAGAGCAGACATATTTAAAATAGCTTTTGCAAAGACAGACTGGTTTCTGACTGTACACAAAACAGAACTTACTGTAGGAAATGGGTTTCTTGAATACATGTGGCATGTGGGATTCTCAATACGCCGGCTACAGTGGAGATTAAATTCATGACTTACAAATAAAACAGCATGAGCTACAATAGCTTGAACTGAAATATCTGACTCCTTTGCCAAAGCAGTAACACATCCAGCTCCTGTGTACATCCCAGACTTTTGTTATGGTCTAAAATGGCATAAACCATTCTCTGAGTAAGCCATCCAAAGCCCTGGAACGTAAAACCAATTATCTACAGAAAGCCATGGCTCATGGTAAGACCACCAGACCACCAGCAAATTTTCTTCACTCATCTCCAAACTTCTTTTTTTTAATTTTTATTTAACAAACCAAAACCCTTTCCAAAGTGTATAGACTGATGAAACTAAGGTATTCATAAGCCTAGTAGTCCATATTGTATATACCATCTCTAGCAATACAGAACATTTTTTTCCTGATTGTTAATGGTAGCAAAGAACAAAGTTCAGAAATCTTTTAAAACTTCACCTTTTAAAAAGTAACAAAGGGGGAACCCAGAGAGTGAACTCAAGATCCCGTAGTGCAATTTTCTACTCTAACAGTTAGCAGACGAGTGGCTATTAGTCACTGAAAGGTACGAGGCTGCACCCACTGCATGCCATCTTTGGAGTCTTTGTGGTAAGCCATCTGCCACAGTGGTTTTCAAAATCTCTTTCACCACCAAGATCAGACAATATCTCCTGCAGTTTGCTAAAAAGCAAAATTTTGACTGCTATCCAATTCTTTAAATCCTAAACCTAAATGGTTCAAAAGCAGAAACAGGCTCCCCTCCCCTGAAGTCACAGAGAAGTGGGGTTTGTTTTCTCCTCTCCCCTCTGAAGTATTTTTTAGGAATTGTACACATGAATACAGCAATGGTGTATTTACCATACACAGAACAGGCTTGAAGCATCATTCAGTCACTGTAATACATGCAAGAAAGAGTATGAAAAACATGCAAGATTTTGCCAGAACATTCATGTAAGATCTTGCCTAAAGCACGCTCCAGTATATCAACGAAGGTAGTAACGGTAATGCAGTTTACAAAACCATTAATATTATTTCTTACTTTTCTCGCTATTTTGCTATCAATGCTTTTGTTCTAGATCCATGTCTTGTTGTATTTTTTTATATACAAAGCATAATTCAGCCCTCTGATATCAAGTAACTGCAAATCTGCATTACCAATCGAAATTGCAAAAAGATTCAACATCCTTTTACATCTGCCAGTCATGAACATCAGCGACACACAACTCTAGGTCAGTTCAAGTTCCATTTTTTTGTTCCAAAACAATCTAACTGATCTTGACTCCCTCTCCTGTAATATCTAAAGAAATAACCCTATCCTCTGTCTACATCACTAAATAAAAAATAAATCAAAATTAATAAATTAAAAAAGACTAATTATATACAATATTTTGAACAACGTATGTGCAACGATCAGCTGAACTAAACTTGGAAAAGTAATTCAGTATCAAAATTTCTGGTAAACTTGTTATGAAGTTGACGTTTGACAGAACCGCCCATCACACAATGAAGCTCACAACAAGACACTTTAAAGTATAAATCAAGAAAACTATAAAAATATATAAAGCAATGCAATTACATTCTAAACCACAGAAGATAAACATTATCACTAGTTCCACAAAATCTTCAGTGTGAGTTATACCTGTGACTTGAAACAATGAACGTGTCATATATCAGAACCTTCTATTTTAATTGCAAAATGAAATACGGAGTGCTTCAACTCTCCATGTAAATGATACAGAATGACAATGCAAGTTCTAATAACTATCACAAAAATAATTACATTAATGTCACAGGTCCCAACACATGCTTGGTGCTACAGCTCTGCATAGTGTCTACCTGTAGACAGAAATTATTCCACTGTGGCAAGGTCTAAGCAATGTATCCCAGAAACTGCCAGGCCCCCAGAGGGCAGTTACTGAGTGACTCAGGAGTTAATTAGCCAACAAAGCACAAGCTAAATCACATGAACACAGAACCCTGTTTAATGCCACTAAACACTTCTAGCACTGAAGCAGCACGTTCAGTTGCAGTTATTCTTACACAGGGCCATCTTGCACTTTACAGGCTGAATCCATGGGCTGAGGCCAACTGTATGAGCTTCAACAAGGCCAAGTGCTGGGTCCTGCACTTCAGTCGCAATAACCCCGTGCAGCGCCACAGGCTTGGGGACGAGTGGCTGGAAAGGACCTGGGGGTGTTGGTGGACAGCAGGATGAGCATGAGCTAGCAATGTACCCTTGAGCCAAGAAGGCCAACGCCATCCTGGGGTGGATGTGAAGGGGTGGTTGTAGGGCAGAGAGGTTCTCCTGCCCCTCTGCTCTGCCCTGCTCACACCACAGCTGCAATCTTGTGTCCAGTTCTGGACCCCTCAGTTCAAGAAGGTCAGGAACTGCTTGAAAGAGTCCAGCAGAGCCACAAAGATGCTGGAGGGAGTGGAGCATCTCCCTTATGAGGAGCGGCTGAGGGAGCTGGGGCTCTTGAGCTTGGAGCAGAGGAGACTGAGGGGTGCCCTCATTCGTGGTTATCAATTTGTAAAGGGCGAGTGTCAGGAGGAAGGAGCCAGGCTCTGCTCTGGGATGTCCAATGCCAGGACAAGGGGCAATGGGAGCAAGCTGGAGCATAGGAGGTTCCATGTGAACATGAGGAAACACATTTTTACTGTAAAGGTGCCAGAGCACTGGACCAGGCTGCCCAGAGAGGTTGTGGAGTCTCCTTCTCTGCAGACATTCAAAACCTGCCTGGACGTGTTCCTGTGTGACCTGGTCTGGTGATCCTGCTCTGGCAGGGGTTGGACTGGATGAGCTTTCGAGGTGCCTTCCAACTCCTCATAATCTGTGATTCTGTGTGATTCTGTGAAGATACATGGCCTATGTTTGGTCAGTGCAAGTGATGTTGACAATCTGTCTGATCTGTAATGTATACTGAGGATGACAGTGAAGCTCCAATTTCAAAATGGCACTCAAAACAAAATTAAATTAATTTCTATCAGCCACATAAGTCTTTACTACAGAAGTACTACTAAAAGTTCTCAAGTGCTTCTAATATTCTGCATGTATTCCTATGCAACACCAAATGTAACTAGCAACACTAGCGTTCTGCAGCATCTGCTTATTTCCATATGCTATTAAGAACATGGTGAATTTATAAAATTGTCAAGATATATATCTAGCAAATAAATTCTAAGGGAAACATGGTCTATTCCCTAAACTCCACAGTTCTGTGGGTTGTTTTGTTTTCAATCTGAGAATATCTCTGCAGATCACTTTTTTTAAAGGGACTCTCTCTAAGCCAATGTAGTCTAAATGAAAAAGCCTCTATATCGAAGTGGTTTATATAACTACTATATCCTCTGGGGAGGCAGGGGGTGGTGTTTGGTTGTTGGTGAGGTATATCAGAGGAATATGTGCTGGTTACCCAAGAAGGCATGGTATTGTTGCACTTCGGAAGCAGCACAACACTTTTTGTTAAATACATATGAAGCAATCACTTGTTTCTCCCCTAAAAACAAGTCCTAAGCAGCATTCAGGTGAATACACTGGAAAGCAATGTAAAGATAGAAGAAGGTGGAAGAGAAATTTTAACTTAGTCCCTCAGTCCCAAATAAGCACTGTAATCACAAGGCTAGTGGCTACTTCGGATCACTGGAATTGACTCCAAAGGCTTCCACTTGCCCAGAACATGAAGGATTTCTTTGAACAGATGATCTTTGAGACCTGGATCAGGAACCCAGAAGAAATTATATTTACTCCTCCACGTTCACCTTCCCTTTCAACTTACCTGAGATTGATCCCATCCTTTCAGAACAGCTTAAGAACAATACAGGAAAACAGGCATGCTTTTAACATGACATTTTTCATTGATCTCATCTTCCTTATATTTCATGCCTGTATTTCTCTAACTCTACAGCTCCACAATGTGGCTTTTTAAACTAGGAAAATCAAGGTGCCTGGCTCAGAAGCAGAATATGAACCTGTATTAGCCACATCTCAGGCCAGAGCCCTATCAAGTTGGTTACTAGAAATTTTGTAGTTTGTGCTGCAGACTTGTTTTACTCACTTGTTTTTAAATTCCTAAGTTTTATTCTGCAAACTAATGAACACTTGAAACCATGGAACTTCTTACAGTGCAATTTTCTTGCGTTTTGCTCAGCCATAGAAACGATTTGTTAAATACATCTGAGAGTCTAGACCATATTAAAAGAAGCTTGATTATTACTAACCCCAGCTTATACAGTTGTCAAGACAACAGAGTGAATATCATCATTAACAGGAACTGTTTCTATCAAACTGGAAATCACAGTTGAAGACTCACTCCCATGTTCATATTATCCAACACCATATGCAAATACGGGAATGCAAAAGAAAATTCCAAATGAGCTTTGGTGGCTGTTTATACTGATCCAAAGAGACAAGCAAACATTCTCTCGCCTTTCCCACTTCAAAGTATGAAGAAATATCTTTAAATCTTCCTTTATTAGCAAGAAGTCAAAAATAACCAGCTTTAAGTTTCACTTGCAAAGCTTTCATGCATACTGACTCAGTGTTCACAAGATAGACCATACACATATTCACTTACAAGTAGGACCCATTCATGTACTTAACATCTCACCAGTCTTACTGTTTGCTCACTGCCATAAGCCACCACGGGGGCAATGCCAGATTTCAAAGATATTAAACACTATGGCTTCATTTGTCTCACATCAGGTTCATGAAATCTACACTAGACATAGACCTAAAACATTACCAGCAGAGTGTGCAAAAGCAATCCATCATCTACTGGAGTGGCTGATACTCCAAAGGGTTGGGCGGCCATTCAGAGGGACCTCAACAGGCTTGAAGAATGAGCCTACAGAAACCTCATGTAGTTTAAAAAATATATACAAAAAGAGAGAGAGACCAGGGAAGCCGTGTCCCTGAGTAGGAACAACCCCATGCACCAGTACAGGCTGGGGCAAACTAACTGGAAAGCAGCTTTGCAAAAAAGGCCCTGGAGCTTCTGAAGGAAGCATGATGGGGTTTTTTATTTGGGTTTTATTATTGTTTATTGTGAGGAAGCTTGCCCAGAGAGTCTGCTTGGAGATACACAAAACCTAGCTGAACACAGTCCTGAGCAACCTATTCTACGTGATCCTGCTGTGAGCAGGAAAGCTGTTGTAGATCAGTGATCTCCAATGTGGAGTGTGCGCAAGACAGTCCACTTGGATATGGGAAGAAAATAATTTTTTATGCCATTAAAAATTCTTTTTTTAAAAGTAATTGTTGTTTATTTTATATTTATCGCATTCTTTTTAAATTTCTGCTCCTGTGTTTTATAACACACATAATACATTAGTACACTAGTACATGTATATAATTTATAAGAAATACACATACACGTACTGGGGGGAGGTGTGCTCAAACACATTTTGCTGGTGCACAACCAAAACAAGTTTGGTCTAGATCACCTCCACCTTCAGCAAGCCTGTGGTTCTCTCTTGTTGTTACAACGCATGCCTGTACACAAAGCAAGTGAACAGATTCAGTGGAACAGTCCATATTCTGGTTTGCCACCTATGAAAAGACTACCAGGGTCAGCATTCAGTCAGACATGCCACTTCCTCCTCCTCAAGTATTTATCTCCCCTTAGCAGACAAACCAGTCTAATAACTCCTTTAAACTTCTAGAATGAAGCTTTACTAAGGATCAGGATCTGGATTTTTTACAGTGACAATACATTAAGAACAAATTGAGCCCTGTTTAACAAAAGCTTAATGGTCTTGCTTATGCAGCTTGACATTATAGATACATATCTATACTATTTTTCTGCCAATTTACTACATAACATATCCAATTAAATTTTTGTATACTCATTCAAGGTATGTAAAGCAATAGTCCATCCATTTATAAACCCTGATTCAAAAAACTAATGCATTTTTTATTGTTTATTTAAGCTTTGTAGTTGCATTAAAACATAATAATAAATAAACCATTTGGAGTACATTAACAAAATAAGCAAAACATCAATGGAATGGAATGTTTTATGATTTTATGTGCAATCATAAGTAAACCAAGTTCTTACAGTACCACTCTTTATACACCGAGTAATGGCAAACCGCTATCAGCTCATTATCTCATTCAAGGTCTAATAAGTGAAGTAGAACTAGAGAAAGTTCATATGTTTTATGATCATTTCCAAACCCTTCAGAAAGTTTATTTTGCATACATCTATACACATAAACAAGAAAGATGATTTTCATGTAATCTTTAATTTGAATAGCATTCAGTTACTGAAGAGCTGGAAGAAGAACAAGACCCTTCTTGGATATTAGTGTTTGTTTACACAGAGCACAGTGATATTCATAGACTCAAAGTGTACTGAAACCCATATTAAATTGACCATTTTTCTCAAAGAGAAAGATAAAATGGAAGGTCTTGTTCCAAACAGAAGCACTGGGGAAAAATGTTCATTGTATCTCTCATCTGGCAGACCAGTAGTACCACTCTGGGAAATCAGAGAGGATTTGGGCAGACTGCCCACTCAACTTAAGGCTCATCTGAGATCCACATATATCCGCTTAGCTATCCAACTAGGATTTTTTTGTTGTTGTTGTTCTCATGCCCACATGATTTTAGTGCCTTTGTGTAATATGCAACCCTCTCCACATGCTTCCCTTACCAAAAGGAGGCAGGTATCTCACAATACTGAAGCCAGCAAATCTACGTCCTCCCACATCTGGTGCAATGTCCACTATAGTTATAGGAAAGAAAAACATATTTTAACCTGTCAAAATGCACCATTTGAGATACATATGCTACACATTATCTTGAGATCCAAAGAGAAAAAGGCAGCCACCAAGGATATGGGGTGACTATGTAGCAGTTGAAAGAACCGTTTAGCCTAAAATAAAAAGCATCTTTTACACACAGTTACAAAAATACATACACCTACACACATATATGTCTCTAGTTAACATTTTGTCCCTTTCTCATGTTACCCAAGTACATTATAAAAACATACTGCGGTCTTAATTTATTAAGTCAGGTATTTTCTTTACCTCCATAAAAAACCAACTAATAAAAAAATCAACCATATAATATTGACTGCAATTAAGAGAATTCCAGCACTGCACAATATCTGTCACACTTTACAATCAATAACTATTTCTCAGAAGGGCTTGTACACTAGCAGAAATAGCCAGGATACAAATTTATGAGACAATAAAGTGCTTTTTATTGTATGCACAGCATAGAATCATGAGAATCTTCTACACAGCCCTTGTAACAGAAACATGACCTTTGAAATGCCAAAGCTCCTTTTGCTAGCAAATCTTTACCACCAAAGAGCTATCAGCTCCCAAGTTTTCCGATGATTAACTCTGCTGAGTCACATATTGCAAAACACCACAAGCCTACCCATGAAGTATTTGAGGCCACACCTCAAATCCTGTGTTTAGTTTTGGGCCCTTCACTCCAAGGAGGACATTGAGGCACTGGAGCGTGTCCAGAGAAGAGCAATGAAGCTGGTGAGGGGTCTGGAGCACAAGTCTTACGAGGAGCACTGAGGGAACTGGGGTGGTTTAGTTTGGAGAAAAGGAGGCTGAGGGGAGACCTTATCACTCTTTACAACTGCCTGAAAGGAGGGTGTAGTGGGGTGAGTGTTGGTCACTTCTCCCACATAACTAGCAATAGGGTGAGAGGAAATGGCCTCGAGTTGTACCAAGGGAGGGTTAGAGTGGATATAAGGAAAACTTTCTTTACTGAAAGAGCAGTCGAGCATTGGAACAGGCTGCCCAGGGAAGTGGTGGAGTCCCCATCCCTGGAGGTGGTCAAAAAATGTGTAGATGTGGCACTTCAGGACATGGTTTAATGGGCACAGTGGGGTAGGTTTGATGGTTGGACTTGATGATCTTAGAGGTCTTTTCCAACCTTAATGATTCTATGAAATTAAGACATTTACACACCTCTATAAATTAAAGGGACCATGAACACAATCAAAGTAAATGGGTGTAATTAGCTTTTTCAAGAAAATCCTCAGTATTCTTTGTTGTTGTTTCTACTTCTTACTGTGCAAGTCTAAGATGTTATTCTGATATCAAGCACATAAAATGAAGCACTACAATTGCATTACGACATTTTACTAGCCAATTTTCAAAACCTTTAGAAGTACAGGTTACTATAATTTTCTGATCCACAGATAATACCATAATTAACAACTTCCTGATTATTCAGTGGGTCACTTTAGAAAATCTGTCTTTGATTTCACCACCTTTCAGCATAGTAATCGTTCCCTTTTCCAGGTATTGTGGCTGGCAAGTTTCTTTGGAGCCCTGTACCCAGATACTCTATAGTGCAAGCAAGGGTGACAGAAGTATTGACTAATTTTAACCTCCTCTAATAAGCATTAAGTGCAATGATAGGAGGATATTCAGCAAAATATACATCTCTGCGATATATAAAGGACAAGGTAGATTTTAATGTTCCATTAACAAAATAAAAATCATGTAAATCTGGTGATAAAATCAGAGTACGCAGGGAACTACATACATCAAAACCAAATCCAATTTAAAAGCAAACACAGGTTTGTTCAAACAGCATTGTACAATTTCTTTAACACTTACAGAATTTAGATGAACAATATTTTCATTCACTCACAGTTTAGTATAAATATAAAGCAAGGCACCCCTTAAGCATTTTAAATAACAAATTAAACATTTACGTTTTTTACTGTGCAGTCAGGCTTAACATTTATGCAGCTTCAAAACCAAAGTACAGCCTCAAGGGAAGCCTCTCCACTGACAAATTAATACCTTAGAGAATAGAGCTGAATGGTGGCAATGAACTCATTTGTTCCCCCAATAATGAAGAATGACTCTTTCTTTACCACATCTGTGACTGTTGCTATGGTGACCCAGACTTACCTCATTGCTTCTCGAAGTGCTCCTCGCTCACTAAGAGTCGTGTGCTTGATGTCATCAAAATTATTTTCTAGTTTCTCACAGGTCTGCAAACAAGAAGAACACATACTCTTTCCATGCAAGGCTCTTAAACGGTATATTGTACATGCATTAACATTATTCAACATCCTGCAAACAAAAATGATTTCTATTATGTAACCTCAAATTATGCATTCTGTTTTAATTACAGAGGAGTCATTAAAAAGATATTGAGAACTCAGAAACAAAGTAAACATGAATCTTATTATATGGTTGTCATAGAAATCATCTTATAAATGTTCCATAATGAAATGTATCAAATTTTTACTCTTTTCTTCTTGGAAAGAAAAATTATTTCTTCCTTTATCAGTATGCGAGGCTACAGAGCTACTATACACACAGAGATGAGAAGAGAAACCTAAATGTGCGGTTTAGAATTATAATAAAAGTTATAAATTCTGTCCCAATGAAACAGGCAGTGTTGTTGGAGCAAACCAATCACATTTAATTTAATCTTTAAAACGTAACAGAAACTGAAAAAATTAATTGTTCATAGATACCTCAATCACTCAATGTATTTTTCCAGATTAGAGCTCACTAGTATTTCTAAAAGTAATGTGAAGCCAAATATTTTGTGACAATAAATAAAACAAAACTTTGCTATATTCTGCTAATCGTTATTAAATGTGTGACTGGTTCCACTACTCCAGAGTGCTGATTCTTTCCTTCTGCTCCCATAAAGGCAGTAAAATTGATTCAAAAGATGCTGGCAAGCACAGAAATCTGTATCGCTGCAAAGCGAGTGTGAAATACCAGCAAACAAGAATTCTCTGATCATCTGCATCATCCATAGGATTTTTATATCCTCTTGAGGCTTCTTCAATACAGGAAGCTTTTAGATTACCAATGTACTCTGCAGCACCTTTCTCCAATACCAAAATGTACCTCTGGGAGGCATAATTTTGCCATATGGGTGTAAAAGGAAAAAGTTGCAGGCTTATCAGTTACTATTGCTAACAACCTTGAAGGCAGCGTTGGCAGGGACTTTATATGTGCGCTATTATTTCGCCATATTGCTTTCAACTTTTCTAACATTCAAATTAATTTTCAGGCCCACATTGAAGATAGTTATAGTAACTACGATAAAAGTTACCTATTGTTATTTCTTCTGTGCGTTGATTCTTTATTTTTATAATTACATTCCATTTGAGGCTACAAAAGTATTACCGGAAAGGAAATACGTAGATACTTGTAAATGACCTAACCAAATATTTCAGCTAGTCTGACTAACATTGAAACAATCATTATTTTTAAATAAGATTATACACTTTTTAATACAAAGTTTTAACACTTTAACATTTCCGAGTAGGACAAAAACAAAGCTACACTTGGAATTTTTGCAATCTTTTCTCTCCCTTATAAAAAAATGATGCATCTTAAGTATGAGTAGTAAATCTTATCTTATGGCTAATCTGATATTTTTGATTTGTTTCTATTACAATCAGCTGCCATTTGTATGGCAAAATCCTACTCAAAAACTCAAAAGGATTACAGGAGAAAGACAGGGAAGGTCTACAGTAAAGACAGTATTTTGATCAGCCTACATTGACCTTCAACTCTAAGGACATACAGGCAAGTCATGTAAAATACACAAAAGAAATCTAAATTTACACTATTAATTGAGAATTCCTGATTCATCAGTACTAAACTGATATCTGTGCATGTAAAATCAAACCTCCATCCTCCAGGAAAACAAACCACAGGAAACACCATTTGGAATATTGCTCCAAATGCCAAAAGAGGAAGGCTCATTTTTTTAACAATCCTATGCCACTGGCATCTCAGCACAGGCTCAGAAAATCTGAGCATCACGAGGTTCATTTCTCTTGACCTTGTGATATAAAGCATGTAGAAACAGCAGAGGATCCAAAGCACCGAAGACTTTTATCAAACTAAATCTCCTCTGTACTGCACAAACTAAAATTACTGACGCTCTCCAGGTGAAAAATGCTGAAGAGAGTCAGTTCAATGATATTTCTTCTTTGTCTATATAGACCATATTGTGTTAATCAGCTGAAGGCCAGCAAAAGTGGCCCATATCTAAAGAAAACACTGTGATCATGCCTTACACAGAGAAATACAGCCTCTCAACTCTAAACCCAATGCAAAAATAAATAGATAACCCAGAGCAAAAAAACAGAACGTATTTTATAGATACAAATAATAGAAGACGTACCAATTCATTTGGCAAGAATATTAACTTCTACCTTTTCTGAGAATTGTTTCTGGACAATATTTTCCAAAGCTACTTTCAGCCAAATAATTTTCATCCAAGGAACAGCAGTTGGAGAGCAAATAACTTCACCATTAGGAAAAAATGAACTAAAACCTGAGCCAGATGTAAACTCCTGAAGGAAGATGACGTCCTAGCACTATGTCATCAGTTACTGTATAAATACTGAACAGGAAAGTGAGCAAAGATTGATCATACCCATTACTTTCCAGTTAGAGCTGCAATCATCCAAAACATTACATGGGATCTTCCCAGAGAAAAGAAAGCAGGTGGTCTGAAATACCAAATATAAGCATTGCTACAGGTGTAGAGATGTTACTTCCTCATGGGTCTTTGTATGAGCTCACACACTGCATTTGTAGAGTGTCCGAAGCTACCAATATGAATGAAATTGTGAGCAAAAGTGTACTCTAAATAAAGTGTTTGGGAAACAATGAAACTTTGGTAGACCATGACCAGGGTGAGCTTTACATTCTTAAGTATTAAATCAGTAGCAAAAATTGAGCTCATTCTATTATCCATGCTACCAAATAGATAAATATCTATAAACATCTCGCACAGAGCAGTATGTTTTGGCCCATTCTACTTCACAGATTTAAGTATAATGAGCAATTAAACTCCCAGGTGTTTCATTTTGAGCAGCAGCTAAAGTAAAAATAAAATTAAATAAATAAACAATCAAAACACAAGCAATAAAAAAATTGGTTTTGGTGGCTTACTGCCAAGTGATTTTCTGTGGATAAAGTCTGGAAGTTTTAACTCTATGATTCAATAATTACAGAGTACTCTCTGTGTTATTGCTGGTGGCAGTTCTATAGTTCCATATGATACTAAGCTACACATCACCTTTGAGAAGTTCAGGAGGAAAAATAAGTACAGAGGTGTGATTAGGGACACAGTCATTGTAAGCCAAACTACCACTGCATGTCTAAAAGCCATGACAATCTAAATACTGCTTCTTAAAGAATTTTAGTATAAACACTTGGAGGTTTTTAAAATAACCAAAAAGCAAGAGAATGAGGAAGAGTTTTTATATATAAGTAAACGGATTATTTATCATATGAGAACTTAACTAAAACTACATGACAAGTTAAAAAGGGAGATGTAGACTGGATAACCAAAAATACGTGGCATCACACACAGCATTACTGGTGGATAATCCAATTAGAAGTAAGAAAGATGGATCATGAATGTATGAAGATGAGGAAGAAAGAAGATAATGAACAAATTGAAAAGATTTTCCTTCCATAACCACAAAAATATGTGATTTTTTTCTAGTGCAATTTATTCTTCTTAATAAAATTAATTGCAAGCTTTGAGAGCAAGGACTATCTGCTCATAATTCAGTATTTTCAGTCATGGTAAGTGATAGTAGTAGTATCATAACAAACTCTATAATCATATTCTAACAGTCTGAGAAAAGTCAGCAACTACCAAGTCCAAAATACTCTTACTCATTGACCCTGGTTGAAGTAACAAGCTAGCTCACCTAACTGGAGGAAAATACATAATCACTCTAGTTTTAAATAAAATCCTAGAATTCTGGCAAAAGCGAAGCTGATAAAAGAAGTGATCCCACTTCCATTGAAATCAATCGTAAGTCTTCCAACGCAGTCAAATGAGAGTGGGATCACACTAAGCCATACCCTGCTACTTTAACTCTATCCTGAAATACTTCACATAAGACTTCCAAAAGTGTTAGTATTACAGATAATGTCTTACACACATTTGAGACAGCTGAGAAAGAAAATCTTTTGATCTAACAGAGTATGACCTATTCTAAGGCAGCTTGCATCACTGAAGTTGAGATGACAGACTGCCAAAGCAAAAGCCTTACTTAAAATACCATCTCTCTTCCGTGAAAGAAGTTTTTAGGTAAGTAGGATCGCTGAATTCTTGGTATTCATTGTTTCCACATGGTTTTAGGGAATTTTCTTAGAAAGCTTGAATTTTCTCAAAAAAACCTTTCACATTTCTGAAAGCAAATCTCACATTTTTACTGTCAAACATTCTCTGTGTGTTAGACACAGGGAGTGTACAGCAACTGAAAAATGAAACAGCCCTCACCTGTTTGGTTTGTATTGGTGCCGATACCAATAGAATAACAATTGGTGCTGATACCAATAGAAAATTGTCTTTCTCTTGTTTTCTCCTGTATAATCCATAACAAAGTTTCCACAGAGGATGTTGTGTCTTAATTTTCTAATGTTTATTCAGCCAAATGTTAACATGTACATATTAAATGCATTTGTACCTACATTTCCGAGTGCTTAAATTGAGACAACATCATCTAAATTCTGAAGGATGTAGTAGCTCCCGCTGGGATTTCAATTAGTTACATTTAAGGAGGGAAGCTACAATGACAGATTCTCAAAACTGTTGGGGACCTATAGAATCTACTATAAGTACCTACATGCTGTACAGATTCAGCAAGAAAAGTCTCAAAATTTGGTCCAAAATTATTTTAAAAGTCAAGTCCCATACAAGCCACATGGATGACTACTTTGGCTAACTCTTCTGGAAGCGTTTGCCATACTGTAGAAGCGGTCTCCTTTAATAAAATTGTAATTAAAAAGCTTACTTCTTTGGAGGACTGTATGAAAAGTGTAGGATGCTTATTTCCATATCGATCTTACTGATATATAAAATGTTACCATCAATAATCACTTGTTATTCTGGAAATGTGAATTATTTCATCAGCAGAAAACTTCAGAAATAACTAACTTGCGTTTTATAAACCTAAAGCAACATTATACTAGTAATCTAAACTGTAAGATATTGCTGCAAGGATAATTATTAAGGGAAAACACAGCTGACATTTTCTGATTTATGCACACAATCAGAGATGGAGTCCAAGGACTGTGACATAATTATCTTCATGCTAACAATTTTTGTAAATCTCTTGACAGAATTTTAGCTAATTTTAAAATGCCTTCAGAAGATTAGCACTTAAAACTGTTGGGGAAAATAGCACAATTTATTAGCAAGGGTATAATTGTAAACCTTCCAAATACTCATTGTGAATATCATTTAGACAGTAACTCCTGCTTTAGCAGCTGGTATGTAAGACTCCAGTTTATGGAATCTTAAAACAACAGAGAGAGTAGAATCTAATTAAACAGGATTACATGCCAAAGAAAAATTATTAAAAACAGACTAATAGTCATTTGTTATGAATTTGGAATAGCACATCTACTTCTTTTGATGTAACACTGTGCTTTATTCCAATGAAACCTAAATATTCTTAGCAGACTCCTCTCTTGATTTGGAACAGACTGTCTTTCTACGCTGAAACAAGACAAAAAGCTAAAAGGTTCCCCTGATCTTCTCTCACAGACTTAAGCATCCATCTGCTATAGAGTAAAATGACTTACATAGATGGCGTTTATTCTACTGTTGGTGCTGCAATCAGTAAAGTTATTCAGTAGCCAATAGCTGTATTTCATATAGGAAGGCCCCTTAAACTATCTTCATACTGAGTAAGTAAACAAAAGCGATGTCATTTGCCAAAGGGGTTTATCTACGAGTATTCTTCAAAACTGAACAAGTAAACGGATTGTTTGATTCTAACTGTAATACATTAAGATCTACACAGTAACTACCTATTCAATTCCTCCTTCCTGTTTGTTGTGACTCATTCTCAAGGGGTTGTTATTCCAAACAGGGGGAAAAGCAGCTTAAAACTGATACCTGACCAGCTGTTCACAAAGGAAAAATAGGTAATTTTTTGAGTATGTACATATTCCTAATATCTGCAGAAAGTATATTGAGCCCTCAGGTATTTACATAATATTTGACAGCATGTCATTCATAATACATGAACATTTGTTATAGCATTTTTTTATTATGCAACACAGCCACATTGGCCAGACAGGCTTTTTGAAAAATATAGATATTAATACATCCAAAATAGCAGACTTCCAACAGAAAACCAGCTCTAAGTGTTAGTAATCAAACAAAAATCAATAGAAAAAATATTAAATAGAAATGTCAGTGGCTGTAATAGCTAATTAGCATAGCCATGTTAATTTTTCTCTTTTTTCAGGAGGAATACTATTTTTAAGGCAGTAAAAAATAGTGCACATGGAAACACAAACACAAGCATCACATTTTCTTCACACACAGAAATATATTGCTAAAACGGGACTGATATCAGGGAAGTCCGGTGCATGAGGTATTTTCTGTGCTTTTTGTTATTCATTACCAGAAATACTACCAATGTAACTGGGAGTTCTGAAGTGGAAGCAGACAATTTTGGAAATTTTTAAAGTTCTCCTACTTTAAAACATGGTGCACTTAATCCTTAAAGACAGGTAATTCTATAAAATTTAATTACTTGTTAAACATGCATAACGCTTTAGTTTGCAATTTTACTGAGACTGTGAAAGATCTTCCAACCCAAGACGGCATTCTGCTGACTTCCTCTGCATGCTGTTTAGTGCACAAATTTCAAGTGGCAAATTTATAACAGCCTTCATGTTCACATAAGGGTACGGTATCTTGCTTGCATTCAACCTGCTGTTGTCAGAGCAGATGCAGACACCACGTGTTCTGGCAATGGATAACACATCAGATAGTAGCGATACGGGGAAGATGAGAAAAGACATTCTAAAAGACCAAGCATGTAACACAGAGAACAGTAGACCAAAGAACTCAAAAGAAAACAATAAAAAGCTACAAAAGATATGCAAGACAGCAGAGGCACAGCTGGAAATAATAAAGGAGCGGAGGATGCAGGTGATATCACTATACAGGATATTTTATAATGCTTCTCCTCTTGTGACTCAGCTTTAAAAGACAGAGAAAACTTTGAGAACAAAAAGGAAGGAAGGCCTTTGCCTCTCCTACGTTTTTCCTTCTTTTCCTAGAAGAAATGTTAAACTTGATCACTAGATGAATGGGAGGATGTAGCATCAAGCTATGGGTCTCTCTGCATCCAAAGGATGCTTTTAATACTGCTTCCCTGTATGGAACAGGGCTCTGTGGCAGGGAACAATACACATCATCTCTTAGAATATGACAAGCTTTGTCTAGATACTATTTCTCAATGCAGCTTTAGTCTTGCCTTTTTCCTACTGGACAGCCTGAGCACTACATGAGAGACTTCACAGAAGTTTAAGATCCTGTCTGGGACCCATTCTTGACAGTTGAATCCTCTGATTCTCCAGTACTTGTAGCATGAATTTACAATTTCATTATTTAAGGGCGTGAAGCCTAAGTAAAGAGACACAGGCTCTACACAGAATATCTAAATACACTGTTTTTACTTGACAGTGAAAATATAACTAAGTAAAGATTAGTAAGAAATAAAATACTCCAAATGCTATAGTCCCTCCCCTCCCAATTCTTTCATACACCTCAACCTAGCTTGCTTTTCCCTTGGGAGTCTTTACTCTGCTTAGGCAAATATTGTTCCCCTGACTCACCAAGATTAAATAAAATGAGAGTATGTAGGTAAAGACCAGACTTATATTGAGAATTAACATTTACAGAGCTCAAAACCTGGAAGAAAGGAAGAATCTTTAAAATGCAGGTAGAAATGTACTCCTAAGGAACAGATTATGTTCTTGACCTTCAACAAAGATCATAAGAAAAAACATATACCCAAAAGCCCCTGCTTTTTAAAATGCCCAAAGACCAAGAATTTAAGGCATTAACCCCATGTATTTGAGAGCACCAACTTAACAGGATTCCACTTATTTTTCATGCATAGATGAAGAATTTATATATATATATATATAAAAATATATAATATGTAACAAATTAAAATTACAACAAAATGCTTAATTTCCATCCTGAAACAACGCAGTCCAGCCCTACGTAGAAGAACAAACGCAAATGACATGTAGCAGGCTTGCTTCCTCAGTCCAAAACGCCACCTCTCATCTCTTACATGGCACATTTTATTCTACAACAGCATTTTTCAGAAGTGCCACAACAAAACATTCTCTTTCATGGTTCTGTGTTCAACATGCACTACTTCTCCCCATAGTTGCTTCAATATTGAAAATAACACAACAGGACAAAATCTGCCCAACCAAATCTGCAGGAGCTAATCTGCCTAAGCTATTTCTCATTATTTTGCATAAGCTTCTTTCCCAAATAACTATGAGAACTGGCTAGGCAAGTGTACTGGTTTTCACTGGGATAGTTAATTTTCTTCATAGTAGCTAGCATGGGTCCATGTTTTAGATTTGCAATGAAAACAGTGTTGATAACACAGGGCTGCTTTCATTACTGCTGAGCGGTCCTTACACAGAGCCAAGGCCTTTTCTGCTTCTCACACCACCCCATCAGAAAGCAGGCTGGGGGTGCACAAGAAGTCGGGAGGGGACATAGGTGGGACAGCTGACCCCAACTGACCAAAGGGATATTCCATATCATATGATGTCATGCTCAATATATAAAACTGGGGGAAGAATCACAGAATCACAGAATCACAGA
>NW_010166969.1:0-8062 GCF_000695765.1 Mesitornis unicolor
TCCAGCCCTTCTTGTAGATGGGCGTCACGTTCACAAGCCTCCAGTCAACTGGGAACTCCCCAGTTAGCCAGGACTGTTGGTAAATGATGGAAAGTGGCTTTTTGAGCTCTAGCACTTTTGCAAGCTCCCTCAGGACCCTGGGGTGGATCCCATCTGGCCCCATAGACTTGTGTACGTCTAAGTGGTGTAGCAGGTCGCTAACCACCTCTTCATGGATTATGGGGGCTTCACTGTGCTTTCCATCCCTGTCTTCTCGCTCAGGGGACTGGGTACCCAGAGTACTGCTGGTTTTCCTACTAAAGACTGAGGCAAAGAAGGCATTAAGTACCTCAGCCTTTTCCTCGTCCCCAGTCACTATGCTTC
The DNA here is from genome assembly GCF_000695765.1 of Mesitornis unicolor. NCBI lineage: Eukaryota > Metazoa > Chordata > Aves > Mesitornithiformes > Mesitornithidae > Mesitornis > Mesitornis unicolor. Next base: position 364 of record NW_010166969.1, read on the forward strand.
CCTCGACATCTACTAAAGGTGGGAGACTCTCCTTAGTCCTCCTTTTGTTGCTAATGTATGTATAGAAACCCTTTTTATTGTCTTTAACAGCACTAGCTAGATTGAGTTCCAGCTGCGCTTTGGCCCTTCTAATTTTCACCCTGCACAGCCTCACGGTAGCCCTGTACTCCTCCTGTGATGCCTGCCGCTTCTTCCAAAGATCATAAACTCTTTTCTTTTTCCTGAGCTCCAGCCAGAGCTCTCTGTTCAGCCAGGCTGGTCTTCTTCCCTGCCAGCTCGTTTTCCGACACACAGGGATGGCCTGTTCCTGTGTCTTTAAGAGTTCCTTCTTGAAGAGTGTCCAACCTTCCTGGACTCCTTTGCCCTTCACAACTGCCTCCCAGGGGATAATATCCAATTTAACCCTCTCCTGGTGCAACCACTCATCTTTGTTCCAGACCTACCCCAACACCTGCACCTGAAAGGCAAACTGAGCCACAGCAAATTTGTTTTTATGAAAAATATGGCTTTTTCAAATGTAACCTCGGTATCCATCACATCCTCCTTGGGCAGTGTTTTTCATAGGTAAAGGTGGTCACACAGGACACCTGGATAGGTGGGGGGGGGCATGCTGAGCACTCGCAATGAATATTAGAGAAATTCATCTGTTTTCACAGATGGATGAGCACTTTTTGCAAAGAATGTTTTTAGCTACAAGGTTGATTTTGATCTTGAAGACTAAAGAAACATCAAAGAGAAATACCTGTGGGTATACGCTAGCGCTCTTAGAACAAGCATGGGCTCATGAATACCAGTTTATAAATATTCAGGATAAATACTGTATCATCTCTGTGCAGTCTACGTTAATAGTTCCCCTTATCCCTGCACTTCTCACCTTGCAGCCCCTGAGATGCTCGCTACCATCGGCCCTTGGGCTTCACAACACCCCAGGCTGAAGCCAATGATCAACGAACTGATCCAGGTCATGTCTTATCTGGGGGCTCCTTCCCATGTCTCCCTGCAATTTTGCTGCTAAGACCAGGCTGTGGAATTTTGACGTGATTTTAGGGTGGTGTTGGGGTTTTAATGGTAGCACTGGGTGTGTGAGGCAGAGGGAGACCAAAACTGTTTGCAAGAGCAAGATACTTGCAGGAGAAACGATCAGTAGCCCAGGATGAAACCAAAAGGACAGTTACTGAAAACAACTATTAGCACTTAATTTCTCAGCAAAACATGCAGAAAAACCAAACCTGAAGGAGTACCTTGAATGCACAAGGCTTTACACAAGCTTCCCATTAAGAATGTCCCGCAGTGTGCAAAATTAATTATGATTTGTCATCTACATTGTTGTTTTTAGAAGCGGCGGAAGAACAGAAGGGGGTGTGTAATTTCATTTAAAAAACTCACCGTTTCAGGCTAGCACTCACCAGCTTTGAAAAGCTGTTTACAGTCATGTTCTCCAAGATTTCCTTTAAAGGCCAGCATCACTTCTGATCTCACCCTGAGAAAACATTTGTGAATCTGCTAAATGACTCAAACTTGAATTTGCAGTCTCCTCACTCTCAGCATGCAGAAATACTATATCAAATAGTTTATCTTCCCAGCTAGACTTTAAAAGCCGGTTTATAAAACAAGGGTCCACTGACCACCTAGTAAGTCTATAATTTTCCACACAATGCTGGAAAAATCTACTTTTAAACAAGTAGAAGACATGGCAGCAGCAACTGGTCTCTGTTAACAGCTAAACACAAAGGAAGGAAAAATATTAGTAGAAAAATTATATCTGTGCATTTATAATATAGTTTTGTAGTCAGGAGCTTTCATCAGATGCAGAAGTTTGACTCACTGTTGTAATTAAAATGTTCTGTAATGGTAGTAATTACCACATCAGGTAAGGCACAATGGATTGTGGCGCATACTTACAATGTGACTGTTATTTAAAAGCTTCATTTCAATTTTTGTAGCTTTTCTGGATTTTAAGCGACTTCCTACTGAATGTGGTGCATGAATTTTTAAACTGGTACAAGGCATAACAGCACAGCCCAAGCACCTTCACTGAATATATTGGTATTTTTGTCACCTTTCCTGTTCCTACATTCCAGAGCACTTTATGACTTGCAGAGAACAGACTGACAGTGTAAATATAAAATTATAAATAAATATAAAATGAAGAAACAAACTTCTGGAAACTAAAGCAGAACATCTCAACCACTAGCGAAACCACAAAGCCTTGTCCCTTTGCAAATTGTTATGAAGCACAGTGGCTTTTGTGGTGCTAAAATTTATTTTTTGGTGGAGAAGTAGGAAATTAAGAGCTACACTAAAGCAAAGTAACACAAAGCATCAGAATTTTCCTGCAATTTGGAGAATTCTGTCGTTTGAAGACTTTGCAGAGCACTTCCAGTACTACTGGAACATGAATTCTCTCTCATTTCTTGTATCAAAACCTGATGTAATGTCTGGAAAGACACTAAAACCTGTGCATTCTCCTCATCTTTCCCCGTTTCAATCAGTCCTTTGCAAACTCTTCCAGCAACAAAATCAGGCCTTTCACTTTGGAAAGGGACAATAAAGATGATGGATGCTTTCTGGAGTTTATTTTCTATGTGTCCCTAAACATTCCCCTAATAGCTTATTGCAGCTGATGAGGAGTTTTGCAAAGCCAACTGCTGTTAACTGAAAATATCTGACATTTTTTTTCTAAGTATGCTGTACAGAAGGAATTATTTATATTTGAGTAGCACTTTCCTGTGATCATAAAATATACATATTTGTCATAGTTAACGCTGGGACCAACGACGCAGGCACTGTTAACAAGATTTTATTAAGAAATCCTATTTTAGCCCCTCTCAACTCTTGTCCCTTCCTCCAGGGAGGCAGCGCGTGGCTCAAGATGCTTATCTGGCACAATTTTCCCCTACACACTAAGATAATTAAATCACTGTACCAAATTCAAGGCAAAAGCCAATGCGCCACCCACTTGATTTTCTCTCTCCAGACCTAAAGACCATGCTATGACCAAGATGTTCCCAAAGGCAAAATAATTCAGCCCTGAATTCCTCCTCTCCCCGTCAGGGACCATAGGAATGATAGCACATTGTTTTAACACAGGCCTAATTAGAAAGCTCCTTTTTATTATTGTATTTTTTAAAGTGTTCATTGCTATCTTTCTTAAAAGTAGGAAGGTAAAGTAAGAATAATGTATTTAATACCTGGCACTGTGAATTTTATCGTGCCTTTAACTATTCATTTCCTTGCTTTTAGGAGCTGGGTTTAGTAAGCAGTGCAAAAGGCAAGCACGCTGCTGTCACTTAGCAACCTAAAAGGGAGTTTGGAACAAAGATCTTTATTTCTGGAACCATTTAATAGCAGTGGCTGAGGAGGGCTGAGGTGTTCAGGGATGGTGTGAGCCCCAACTCCTCTCACTGCTGATCCTCTCCAGGGCTGTACTCAGGGCTGGCGCAGTGGCTGCAGATTTTACCCTCACCTAAAACTCCTCAACTTTACAGTAAGGATCAAGAAGGACGGAAAGAAAATATAATAAAAAGCCAACTGGCATTATTTTGTGACTGTATTTTAGCTAATTTACCGTAGTCTGCTTAAAGCTAGGAGGCTGATAAAAGCAGAGAACAGCTCACTTGATGCCAATACCTATAGATCCTGTCTGCTATTCTTCCTATCCAGCCTTCAATCATCTCCACTTCTGTGGTAGTGCCCAGAAACAGAGCAGAAAATCCCACAGAGTATTTGCAAGTGGAGGAGCCTGAAGCGTGGCGTGAAGGCTGCTACAGGGTTTTTGCTGGTATCTCCTGCTTCGTCAGGCTTCCTTATACATCATCCCAACCTAGGGATGAAAACTGAAAATACCCAAGGCACAAATTAAAAGGAAGGTATGCCTGCTGTGCGCCTTGAGCTGTGCCCAGCTCGGCTTCAGCATCTTCCTCCAGCGGAAGGGAGAAGGGCAGTTACGTGATCTTGCATCCAGACACGAACACCAGCTCCCTCCAGGTCACATCCTGCGCTACCACCAGGTGGGAGAGCCCAGAGCCTCTGTCCATTACACTGATCTTCCCCTTGCCCAAGCTAGGACACGCTTAATTACTGCCAGCTTTAACCACTGTCCCAGCTTCCCAAAGAGCTTTCAACCTTTCTCAGTGTTCACATCTCGTCCCTCTGAGTTCACTGCTGCTCAACTGTGCATGATGCCAGCTGCAGAAGCTCCCCAGCACCTCCAGGCTGGAGCAGAAAGAACAGAGAATTCACGTAGAAGTGAATGAAGTTGAACCTCTTTAACCTGGAAATTTGTGCGTGCTGTTAGCTCACCACTGTGGATGAATGCAGCTTTAACAAGCAATAAAAAACGAAGCATCTACCCTAAATTTGCCATTGATCACAGGAACTAGAGACAAATGCTGCTGCACGCTTCTTGCCCTTTTCTGCATCTGTTCTTTTGTCACCAAATACATGAGGTCAACTTGTTCAACTATATCTCCAGTAAATCAAAATACCTTGGTTAAAAATTAACATGTGCAGAAGAGTATGTAACACAAAAAGAAAAATGAAAAAAGAGAACTAAAGAATCTGCAGCAATTATAAAAGCCAAAAAGTCAAATTTACCATCTGAATATTCTTCTTCAAGGAAGCAGATTCAGTATGACTTTTACTTCTCAAGTCTCATTAACCAAAGTGAACTGTAATGAGGAAATGTAAAACAAATGCCATAATGTGACAGAGCAAAATGTGTGAACTCTGACTTCAAGACACTGCCTCTAATCAAAGCCCAACATTCTAATTCAAAGTATTATTATTATTATTACAGGCAAGTTTGTTCTACTGTTTTGCAAAAACAATTTTTGCTTATGCATCTTTAAGGATTTCTGGTAAGAACAAAGATATGTCATATGTGATCAATGTTCTTTATAAACAAAAGTGTAAGTTTAGGAGTTTGTATTTAATATAATTTCACTAGTAAGCATTTTGTCAAATCATAACAAAGGTAAATTTTAAAATAAAGTTTTCCCACACATATGTCTAGATAAACTTCATGGGGAATCCAAAATTTATTCTTGGACTCATTTTATAATGAACCATAGTCAGATATAAGCTACCAAAAGCACTGAGACCTCTTAAATTAATTTAGATGCTTTATATGTGACTTCAGTTTATTCCCCAGGATGACTACTGATTTTCTGCAGTAGCCAGGATATATGCCAGACACCTACATGGTGGCATTTGACTTTGCATGAGAAATTTGGAATTGTCTGGCTTCACTATGAATAAAGGTAGAAAGTTTTAGGGTGAGACACCCAAGGTTCATCAACCATCTCACTGCTAATTCCAACTGTGACATTAAGTCTAGCAGCTTTGATGGTGGCTAAATCACACCAACATTAAATTCTGTGAAGATGTTTGATTTCATCAGCCAACAGAATGGTAAAATATACCTGAAAGTCATCCCCACACCACCAGTTTCTAGCCAAACGGCTGAAGTTCATTAGTTCTCTCTCTGGCAGCCAAGACCCAGCCCTATGGAGAATGACCACTCTTGGAAGATTCCTACCATTGGCCCCTCAAGGTTTTAGCTTTGCCTGTAGTGGGACTGGAAATCACACCTCTCAAACTTTGGATTCAAACAGTTTCAACTTAAAAGTCGAATAGGACAAAGGTTTTGAGTTAAGTGCTTGGAACAGAACCTGGTAGGAGGCACCAGAGCAGGCCAACGCAACCACAAAACCAAACCTGGCACACAATGCAAGTAAGCAAAGTTATGTCAGAAAAATTATCAAGTTCATTCCCAAATTTTACTTTTTTTTTTTGCAATCATATAATTTTATTTGTGTGTATTACTCCTGTAATTGACAGATTATTTTGTGACCCTTGCAAATAAAGCACTCCACCCACATGTACACATGACCTAGCACAAGGATGGCTTTCCTAGGAATCAGCATTCATCATAAAAGTGACCCGTTGGTAAATGCACAGCAGGACGCAGCTTCCCTTACACTGACATTAGTCAGGACATGTGCAGGTTGCCTTTAGTGAAGTTTTCATTAAAGAGGATTCAAGCCCCTATGAAATCGATAGGAGTCTTTATCGACTTTGGTGGGCGTTGGATGAGACTTGTGCTGCTGCTGCCACAGTGAAGCAGAGTGAAAACATAGTTTCATCAAGCCAATTTATATTGCTTAATTTAATTTGCCCAACCATAACTATGAAGATCTGCAAAGAACTATACTCACTCCTGCCTCCTTTAAATCTTGTACACTCAGTAAAAGTGTGCAAATACTACAGCATTTCACAGGCTCGGATGACCCTTACAGGTCTCACCGATGGTCTCCTGATGCCACTGTTTGAAAACTCCCTAAACGTAATGGCTGAAAGAAATCACAGGTCAAAAATTAGACAGCTTACAATTTATTTTACCTCCTATTCACTTTTGCCCTTCAAAAGAACTCAGCCCTGGGGAGCTGACAAATAAAGATAAATTACCCTTCTGCAGCAGTCTCTCTAACTAAGCCATTGTAGTGATTAAATGAACCTTAGAAGACAAATTCAGCTTCGATAGCTAAAATTGGGTGGGATTTTTTGCCTTTTTTCAAATACAAAGCTCGCAACTTCCTAATATAGAGGGCTGAATATAGGGGGCTGAGTTAAAGAGAGTTTCCTAGTTTAGTATTTTGGGGGAGTTCACTACATGTTCATTTTAATGGACTCTGTCACGAATAGTAGGTACCCTGACAATTTATGGACACATCTCTAAATACCATTCTGTATATACACACACATATATAAATATGCTCCTGTGCATATATACATTTATATCCATATATAAATATGTCCTGCTGAGGCCTCCCTGTCTCCAAGCGATGCCATCTCCCAGAGCAGCACCTCTCTGCGGTGAGCAGAGATAGAGACCTGTACATAGCATTAAGGACACCAACATCACTAGAGTAGCATTCATTCCTCTTCCTCATCATTTAAGAAAAACCTGAAGAATAACTGAAAATACCAAAAAAAGAGAGAAACTGAAAAAAGTTCCAAATAGTTTAGCAATAAGACAGAGACAGCTTGATTACAGTATATTGCCTTGATTATTTTCAGGAAAAAACCAGCACTGAAAGGTTCTTCAATCTCGCACTGAAAGGTGCAAGATAAATAAATGACTGGATGCCAAAAAATTCAAATGAGAACATCCAAATGAACTTAAGTAGTGTGGATAACACCAAGCTGAGCAGCAGCAAGCTGTCCACCATCACTATGTGTTTGCAATCGAGACTGGATGCCTCTCAGGAAGAAATGTATTTATATGTACAGGTAAAGAAAGCAAGCTCGGATGGTTCCTGCATTTGTAGGTGAGAACAGGACAAAGCAAAGCAGCCCCTCAGAGTGCCTGCTTTGCCCCTGACAGGAGATGCTCTGCTGGGGGAGCTCCTTCTCCCCCCTTTCCAAGGGCCATTCAGCCCTGGTGAAAATCGTTATTAAAAAGAGTAAAACTGCTTCAGCACCAACACTGATTTTCCATGCCACAGATAACCAACTGGCTACTGAATTGACGAGTACAGAAAAAACTTTAATTGGAGCAGAAAACTCCAGTACGCATCAGCCTGCAAATTACAAATAAGCCGCCAATAGCCAGATATTTATTGCATCTGGTTTTCAACCACTAATTCCCAGTAAGCCCAAACTTGTGTTCGCTGTGATTTGAATATACTGAGGAATG
>NW_010166969.1:8093-30589 GCF_000695765.1 Mesitornis unicolor
AACACATCCATAATAAAATATTTCTAAAAAGAAAGAAAACCACCTAAAGTTCACGAAATAACAAAGTTATCGGAATGCAACCTACCAGATGCTTCACTGGTGGAGCATCCTTCTGTCTCCCATTTCACAGGAGGGCAGATCATTCACGCTCAGGATCCAGAGGTCAGGGCCATTCTTACTTCCAACACTTAGTTTGGATGGATGTTAAACTTGATCCAAAGCCCAGAATTGGCAATGTATTTCCTTATTTCTGTAGAGCAGAGCACAAGTAAAATTTAATTCTGGAATTTTCATATTCCAGCAGCACAGATTCACTTTAATACAAAGGGAAAAAATAAAGTACCTTTATACAGAACCATTTTAAGGAGAGGAAAAAATAATGTATCACTGTACACTCCATTAAGAATTAAATGCAGCAAGGTTTAAGAGCCATGCTAGTCAAAAAGGGGGCTTCTTGTATTCCAGAAAATCAGAATTTTATCCAAGCAGTGAAAAATAGATGCTGTGCTTGCAGTTTGAGGTTTGATAAAAGACAAGTCCAATTATCCTCCTTTTCAGCCTGAATTCCATTGCGCTCAAGAGATCAAGGTATATAGAGAAAAATATATAAAAAAGAGGATATTAACCCCACACACTTTTGCTCATTCTAATAATTCTTATAACTCATTAGGTAAGCTTTCCTGCACTGTTGCTGGTAATGAGGTTCAGAGCTGGTGTCACTATTGTAATGGGTTATTGATTACTGAAGTCCTCCAAGAACTTCATAGTTTCAGGAGTTAGGAAAAAATACCAAACCCAAACCCTATGTAATGAGTGCTAGTCTTGATAAATTTGATTTTAATTAGAGATTACAAGTCTTGTTGCACTTCCCAACCGTAAGCTTTCATTTCTCCCCAGCAACGATTTTATTTTAAGCTTTCCTTCAACAGACATCTTTGTTGGCCATTTGGTCTGGGGATTATTTTTCCACTTGTCCCAAGATTCTTGGGCAGAGCTATTTTTTATTTTATCAGGAGTTTTTTGAAGAGACAGAGCACATGCCTGGGGATGCAAAAATAGGCTGTGTAATGCACTCAGCTGCCAGAGCCACACTGGTGGTCTGCAGACACGAGAGACCACCCTGTCTATGCCATCCCTTCTCCACATATGTGCCTGCTCCTTTCTTCTCCTTGCTTTTTAAATACTAATTTTAGACCAGTGCAGCTCGTTGGATGCCAGCAGCGTGACCTCCTTGTTTCTATCTGCAGGGGGACACACTGTGCTGAGCACAGAGGACTTGCAGACACTGACCAGCACACAGCATGGCCATGCTGGAGAGCCAGAGAACCCACCACAGCGTCTGGAAACCCCCAGGATCCTGGCCACACCACACAGACCCATCCCAAGGGCTAAGTCCATTTAAAAGGATAAAAATTAAAACCAGCAGGAGCTGGCTGGGCTACCCCATGTCTGCACCCTTCAATCCTCCGATTTCTCACCAGCCAAAACCTCACAATTACCCTCAAAAGCAAGACGAATTCCAGTGACCTACTGCATTCAGGGAAGGGCCTGCAGTCCTCTCCAAAGCCACCATAAATCTCTGCCCACCAAGGTGTGCACACATCTTTACTGATTGACATAGTGTGAAATGTTCACTACATTTAATTAACATGTTATAAATTGCCAGTTAATTATTTCTCACAGCTCTGCTACTGCTTAAGCCCAACTACTCTCACCTATTTGGACTCCATCTAAGCCAGGGATGAGGGGGGAAGATGCCACCCTGGTGACCTTCAGGCCTCAAAGATGCTGCTTCAAGGATGCAGAAATCAATTAAGTGCAGGAGGAAGACAGGAATAAGCACAATTAAGGGGGGGAAAAATCCCCAACAAAATTTAAGAGCTATTTCCCAGCAGACTGCAGCTGATACCTCCTGTCAAGGCTGGCGGAGGTGGGCAGGAGGAGCTGCTTCTGAAGGGAGAGCTTTCTCCTTAAGTGAAGGGATTTGGTTTCCTCATACAATAACTCAATAGCACTTTGTTCTAATTGCATCCAAATATTTATGCCAAACCTCCAAGCTTCCAGTATGCTAACAATAAAAGGAGAGATGAAGGCTGTTTAACTGTTACCAGAACACACTGAGTGAGTGTTAGGCAGGTGGTAAATGCACATTAAGAAAATAAAAGTTTGTTGAGTTTTTCTTTTGGAAGAAGATTAAAGCCACATTAGACTTTTCTATATACTTAGGTGCCTGCAAAGCCTAGGCAGCTCCTGGCCACAGCCACTTGTCGCCCGGCTGATGCACAATGAGCACTGAGTAACTGAGGAGACAGGGTAATGTCTTGCCTGAAGGTGTTTTCTCAATAGAAAAGTAATTTTGAGCTTCATCAGCAAGACCTTCTAGTTTTATTTGTTTGTTTGTTTTTGTTTTTTTGAAGATCATTAAGTTGTGGATCATGTCTATAAATATCTATTTGTAAGAAGGCAGAACTCACTTCTCTAAAGTTATCTAGGTAAGTATTTAAGAAGTGTGATTTAAAACACTAATTTACATTTGTTAATTCAAGGTCGTTCAAACTATTATAAAAATTTCAAAGAGGAAAAAGAATTGAATAGCTTAACAGCATCCTTTGAAAACTAAGATATTATTTGCCCGTAGGATTTTCTTCCCCTAATCAGCCCACATAGAGGAGTTGTCATTTCTATCTAGTTCACTAGCAGACATGCTTTAGTTATTAAATATTAAATCAGGGACAACAGAGATTCAATTCAGAAACATATAGTTCAATCTGCCAAATTTATACTTTCATAAATTATGTTGTGAACATATTTTGATAAAAAGGGGGTTACTTAAAGATGCAACCAAGTCTGATGATAAATGAGACCCCATTTCAATTGCAGTCTGCAAGTTCTAACTCAATAAATACAAAAGAAATCAATCTTCATGGTGCATTTTCCTTCTCTATATTTTTAACTTTTGCTTTCAAGATAGATGTCTGCAATAAGAAATGGTGTTTACTGTACATAAAGATTTTAATATAATAGCCACAGAGGAAACAGCTATCTGCCTGAACAGAGTAATACAGAAAAAGACAGAAGAAATTACTGTAAATCTTTTACTAACTAGGGCTGAGCAAATAATTCATCATTAATAATTCGGTCAAAAAATGTAGCCTCTCTTTATGCTCGCAAGCCATTTATAAACAAGCCATGATCTCCTTGTTTTCCTAAAAGTTATTTGACTTAATTCAATGACTTCATTGTTTTAAAACCAACAGCTCCAGAAACAGACAAGGAGTGTCTCCAACTGGAGCACCAAGGAGAGTTTCAGCTGCCCCCTCTGCCGCTGAGAGAGCCATGGGCGATGGGAGAATCTCTGCAATGATCACCCGGTCTATACGCGTTCAAGTCACATCTCTGCTGGGTGTGGAGCAAGGATGTACAGGCTACTTTTAGCAACAAAATCTCCTGCAGCTTGGAGACGCATCTTCAGTGACAGCACAGCCCATGGTGATGTGCTTCATGGTGCACTGCTCCGAGAGCATCAGACTTTCAAAGCTGTACCATAATGTCCCCTGTGAGAGGAGCGAGCACTGCTCCTGCTTCTCCCCTCATCCTCTGGCAGTATAACCCAAAGTACCCAGCAAGATGAGGCACCAAGTCAGACAGCAAATCTGACTGCACGTGCAACCATGTCTGTGCTAATTAAACAGCTGAAGGTGAGCTTCACAGTCTCCTTCAAAGTGGTTTTATGAACAGAAATTAAAGGCTATAATATTGACAGTTCTAGAGTGGCTTTAGAATATGTAATAGATGTTGTGTTTAATTTTGTGTCATCAAAAGTTTCTTGTATGGTTCTGAAATTGATGTCATAATTTAGAAGCAAGTATAACCTTCATTTTTTAAAAATAAGATCTAGTAGTTGCACAATCACTTTTTCACTAGCAACCTAAGTTACTGTAGTCAGGAAAGTAGCACAGTTAGTGCTAGACTTCTCAACAAAATTAAAAATCACAACTGGAGCATACCTGTTGTTAGTTTCCCTGGATTTATTGCAGAGTTTGGGCCTTTAATAAGCCAGCAGTTATTTTTTGTTGATATGGTGTCTGAGAGGTTTAGATGATCATTAGTTGAGGCTTTCTGCTGTGGGAAGAAGGTTCAACTGATAATTCCAAAGGTTTGTATTGATCCCAGTTAATAGAATTAAAATTAATGCAATGGCTGTAAATCATGCATTTTGTATCGATAGATTGTACTCTTCATAAATAAATCTTACTCTTCAAGTAGTAAAGTTTGTCTCCACAATGATATCTCTAACTCTGCCCAAAAAATCCCAACCAAACAAAAAGCCACCTCTCTTCCCCACTGATCGATACCTCCATTTTCATGCAAACCAACCAGTCCTCACGTGTCAGGCAGCTCACACAGCCCTTTCTGGGCAGACGTACGTGCCCCGGGCTAGCCACAGCCCCGCGGCCCCATCGGGCTGGTGCTGAGCGTGGCCCAATGTCAGCAGGAGTGGTCACCCCAAGGGACACCACAGGGACTTGCTGGAGCAAAGCTGCAGATACTGGCCCAGAAAAGCCACCAGTCCAACCAGTGCCGGGCTGCACGAGGCCAGGCTGCTGCAGCACGGTGCAGTTTAATGCAGGCTGGAAAGGAAAATTTCCCCCCCTCACTTTTCTGCAGGATTTTACAATTCCTTCCACAAAACTAACAGTCCTCACCCCAATAAAAGGACATTTAACTTTTGGGTTTACACCAGCTTTTTATGTGCATTATTGCAATCAAATTTAATTCACTCCCTGCTAGTTGAACTGGCACTCATTTCAGGTTGAAGTGATATCAAATAATAGCCCCTTTCAACTCAATTGCTGAATAAAAGTCCAAATCAGCTCCTGTTTAAAGCAGCTTTACGTTTGGATGATGCTACACTGCTAGTGGAGAGCAGGCACGCTCAGCCACACTAATGACATCGTTAAACTTTAAATTGGTTGATTCATTTCACAAGTTCATCACCGGAATGAAAGTGTCAGTTTCTCATAATATTGCTTTAACTATCACCGCTACCCTGTGACTTACAGTTAGACTGAATACTAAAACTTAAATTACAAGTGTCTTCTCTTAATTAGCCAATGTGCTCATCATTTCATTTTCATTTCAGGCTGCAAGATAAAAGAGGCATCTCTAACATTTCCAGTTTATTTCAATAAACTGTATCAAAATGGTCTTCCAGGAGACACATCAATCTCTAGCTTGAGTCCATTTGCTATAATATATAAATAAATGAAATGTTAATGTAACATTTAGAGGAAAGTAAATTAATTCTACTTTAATTCCACATTTACCCAAACACTTGGCTTCCAAAGAGCCTACTTAAAAGTGTGCTAGTGTTTCTATTCTGCTTTGCAGAAAGGAAAGGAGCAGAGAAAGGACTGCAAGAATAAACCCAGGGGGAATGGGATATGGCAAATGATCAGGAACTGGCAGAGAGGCAGACAGACACGGATCCCATGGACATGATGATGGGATGCTAACCAAGCTCTCGCTCTCAGCTGTTCAGGACAGGAACCCTTTGCTGCACTTGATCCAAGTAATTTCATCCTTTGAGATGAAATTCCTGGAACTGCACAAAATATTCACCTTGAGGTCACACCCAGGCCTTGCACAGCAGCTGTAACCTTGTCGAGTCTTTACTAAAGATGTGTCACCAAATGCATCCTAACAAATAAATGAATCACAGTCTTCTCACAGGTGAGTCACATACCTCACTTGTCCTACAAACCACCATTGTAAGTCAGGTCTTTTTCTCCTCCCCATCATTCCCAGATTACAAGGCCCCAGGTGACAGCAAAGCATTGCTATACACGCATTAGTTTGCATTTTCTGCTATCCATTTTCCTCTCGTTTCTATTACTCTAATCAATACTGTTAGCTAATTCTCCCCATACCACATCCAGACCACCTTAGTGTTGCCAATTTTACTTCTGCAAGCTTAGTGGGCATATACCCTAACCCCACTGCTGCCATCCACCCCAGTAACCCCCAGCAACTATAACAGGGTTTCTCCTTCAGCCAGCTTCTCTCCTTTACAGTTTTAATATTAATCGCCATAGTATCACCTTCAAATAATAATTTCCTGTGTGTCAGATGCTCTGCTTAAATCTAGACAGATCATATCCAACCATTATCATTCTCTAGAACAAAGACCTTTTATGGGGAAAAAAAAGATATTAAATTAGATTGCAACGCAATATTAATAATAATGTATTTCCTGTCACTCTTCTTTAGTCTGTGTGACCACAACTCTCTCCTCCTGGCTCTCTAACACTTTGCAGAGCGCTGACCTGAAGCTGCCACTTCTCCCTTTTTAAAAGGAAAGTATTACACGTGGTAACTCTCCAGTTACAGGGCAGCACCTCTGACAGATGTGCATTCATTAAAAATCCCTGGAATTACACTTAAAATTCATGGGACAACTCTCCATAATCCACACCTGGGATTGCCTGGGCTCCCTGATAATGTCACATTAAGCACTTAAGGCCCTTCTCCTACCTTGGTATTTTCATTTCCATTGCCCTGTGCTCATTTCCATCGAAGAGCTCATCATCACCCTCATAGGCATCTTCATACTCGTTAAGGACCAGGAGGTTACTCCCACTCCCTGAGCTGGGGAGTAAGGATACTTGCAGGGTAAATTACAACTATTAGTATCACAAAGCAGACACTAGCTGGGTTTTCAAATTCACTTGGAAGCACATGTCTAGAGAAGAAAGGGAATACAGACATCTAGAATCATTAAGGTTGGAAAAAACCTCTAAAATCATAGAGTCCAACTGTCAACCCAGCCCCACCATGCCCACTAAACCATGTCCCAGTGTGCCACATCTACGTGTTTTTTTGACCCCCTCCAGGGATGGTGACTCCACCCCCGCCCTGGGCAGCCCCTTCCAATGCTTGACCACTCTTTCAGTAAATAAATTTTTCCTAATATCCAATCTAACCCTCCCCTGGCACAACTTAAGGCCATTTCCTCTTGTCCTGTTGCTTGCTACATGGGAGGAGACACCAACCAGGGTATCAAGTGGGAACAATCCCATCCCACAACCTCAGTGACAGCAGGGGCTACAGCAGGCTGAGCAGAGCAGCCGTCCAAGGCAGCCACACATCCAATGGGCTGGACCCTGCTCCTGCATACCACTGATCACAGATCATCTGCAGTCAGAAAAGGAATAGTAAAGACTGAATCTTCTGTTTAAAATACTTCAGCTGCTTCCCTAATGGACCCAAATGAATAGAAATGTAGCAGCTGCAAAGCCAATGAATAACCAGAAACATGTGCAAGAAAATCTGGAAAACTCTCGACTGGAGGATGCCACAGGTCAAAAGCAAGTGCTATTTAATACGTCTACTTTGAGACCATTTCTCACTAGTGCATTAATTTATCACATAAAACCCTCGAGTAAAGAGGATTTACAGAGGTCATGTGATGGAAAATTTCTGACCTGAGCCATTATTGTACCTGCTTGATTTTTCTGTAATAGAAAGACAAGCCCCTGAATGCACGGGGGGGGATGGGGGGAAGTGAAGTCAGCACAATAGCTGATAGCTGCAGAGAAAAAAAGAAAAATAGTCAATAAAAATATTCACTTGGGTCACAATGATGTTGGAAAAAGCCGCAGACTGAGATCCCTGCATCTGTAAGCAATTGCTTGAAGATGTAGCTGTGAAGGAAATGCCATATGGTGACAACTCAGCCTATAATATGCTGCTACGCTGAAAGCAAAGCCTTGTAAGCAGATTCATATGCTGCAAGTTCAACTAAGGTAAGAAAGGCTTAAAGGTCAACCTGGAGGGCATAAATTGGAGTTTCATAAATGATGCTGGGAGATCACAGGGAGGAGATATTTAGAGAGGCCCGAGAAAGTTAATCTGCCACGGATGGCCCAGACGTTGCAAGCACGGGCAATATCTGGAGTGTTCAAGTACTGGTGGCATCTCTTTAAAGTGGGATCCTGACGGGAAGTTCACTCGGAAGCAGCCAGCACTACCAGCAGCCTACCACTCTTCCCAACTCCTCAAGAAATTACCAAGGCTTTGAACACATCTGTTTACCAATTCACTAGTCCTACCAAATAACAAACCTTACCCCACCACATGCAATGTATGCTATGCCCCCGCGTCATGTCAGGGCATGGAGCAGAACAGACTGTCCTGGGGCAGGAATAACACTGGTTGTGTCTTATTACTCTGGAACAGTGCTGAAATGAGTACTGGAAGGTAACCTACAGAAATTATGTTACAATAATAATAATAAAAAATAATAATCTGATTCTTATAATCAGCTGTAATAAGCTGATGGTCTGGCCCTCAAATGCAGGCTGTCAATGGCCTAAGGGAGCTCATATTTCCTAACGACTGGGATAAGACATAAGGGAGAGAAACCCCAAAGAGTAAAACAATCACACAGCATGCCAGTGCCTGTCACACCACTGCTCTAATTAAGCTCCAAGCTGGTAAATGACCTGCACATCGTTAGCAGCCAGCTGGGCTGCCCAGGCTGACCCTGTGCCCTGAAAAACTGTTTTCAAACAGCCTCTGCATTACCTCCTCATCTCCCTGTCTGGTGCACATCGTACACAACACAACAAATTATGGTCAACACCAATGAGCAAAAGATGTGAGCACTGCTGTACATTCACACCAAGACTCAGTGTTTCTGCAGAGCTGAAAATGCCAAGGGACTGGGAGCACCAGCGCCTGCATCTCAAAGGGCCCCTGAAACGTGCTGGTCCCAGACCCTGCTGCTTGCACTGGCCAAAGTATTCCCAGTTTTCCACACACAGCTGAAAACCATGTGAACAATGAAATATTTCAAAATACACATCCTCAGCAACAAGGAAGCAGCCCTTGCTGTACCCCACGATGACAGCAAAGAGCCTGTACCATTTTCCAAAGCGGCACAGCTTCACGTTACTTTTTCTTGGAAGAGGCTCAATATTTGCAGTCTGTCCTTAACCACTGCTTCAGCTCAGCATCTTCCAGTGCCTCTACCCCCCGCTGTCAGCTTGGGGTAGGGCTGACAAGGACATCGGAATCAATAATTGCACTTTCTGTGCTGTAAAGACTTACACAGTTTAAGCATTTTAAATCTGAGATATTTTCTCTCACAGAGAGAGGATAAATTAGAAATAGTTCTTGGTAGGCAAGGTTTGCAGGAGGACATTGCTCCCAAACACTTTAGTGCTAAAGTGATTTGTTGTTAGACCTACAGAGGACTCCACATGCTATGCTGAGAAACACAGACGAGTAGGGACATGACAGATCTGCTCTGCTTCCCAGGAGCCTAACACAGATGTTGCCCATCTTGGTTTTCTTCCTTGCTGAGGAGAAAAAGCAACTGGGAAGCTGCTGAGGAGAAGACTCCTGGTACCATCGGGTTCCCTCCTCTAAACCCGTGAGCATTCCTGGAAACATGGTCTGCTCTCCCAGACTCTCCTGAGTTTGCTTCAAGGTTGAAACAGAGGGGTTTTCCCTTCACTTTCCTCACTTCTAAATATTTCAGGTGAATTATTGGTGTCTGAGTTGTAGATCTCCATGAGTACTGACGTTACCTCTTGTTAGGAGAGCTGGTATCAAAGGGCATCAGATCTGCTCAGGAGGTGCTGGGAGCAGCCCGCTCTGTTTGAGTGGTTACGAAGCAGCCAGAAAGCAGGAAAAAGGTGTAGAAAAACATGATCAAGATATTAGGAATTCAAACAGCTGAAGGGCAGATCTCACGACAGAACTACTCAAATATTACAATACCCGTATTACCAAAGCATCACCCCGAGTTAAAGACCTAAATAATAATTTCAAAAGATCTCCATATGCAGCACACAGCTAAACGCAACAAAAATCTTCTATCACAGTGAAATTTTTTCAGTTCTTCCTCATCAGCCAAATTTGTATCAACTTTGAAAGGACTCACAGCAGGCTAAGTGAGAGTCACAGGCTGGGCAATCCATCCGCCCTTCTGAACACACAATATTTACAGGGGTTAGAGCCTTTGGAAAGTTTGTTAGCTTTAGTAAACCTGTTCAGAATCCTCATAACCAGCCAAAAAAATTCAACAGCTCCTAGAAAGTTCCTTAACAGAGGAGCCAAAACTGGTTTATTTCACTTCCTTTCTTTTCCATACTTGGACTTTTTGAATTTTGTATCAATTTCTATTTCTTCTTTCCCCACTCTATCATTTTTATATCTAATAATTGCCTTCTTCATACTGTGAGCTAGAGAAAAATTTTAGCAAAAGCTGTCATGTTTCTAGGCTAGGGAATCACAATCTTTTTAATCATCTAATAACACTCTTTGTAAGAGACTTCCAAATGTCTTTCACATGTTTACCTCTACATTTTTTTGTCTCAGTCAATTTTGCTTGCAATTTTCCTCATCTTTGGGAAATTAGCCATTTGAAGCAATAAATCTATATAAAACTGCGTGGGACTATTCACTTACTATGTACAACTTACTCTTGCTCCTTCAAAGATTCACACTTTGTCTCAATGTCTAAATGCTTAGCAGCTCATTTTCTCCTTCAAAAAAATAAAAGTCCCCAAATTCTTCTGTTTCTAACATGTGAAAATTAAAAAAACAAACAACCAAATCAAACCAAACCAAACCAAACCACTCCCAGGGCAGATGGGAAATACTAATATAAATGGTAAATCTCCAAGAAGGGGACAGAACATTTCTAGGCTTGCTTTGTGCCTTTATAATCACCGACTCATTTCAGTCATCTTCCCATATCAGTGACAGAAGTGGCTTTATTTTATGCTTGTTGTAGCATATCTGGACAGAACCTGCCCAAATATCGGCAATAATTACAGCCAGCCCAGTGTGCCTTCATTAGGTTTTGATGGCATGGCAGGATCCAGCCCAGGAGCCTCAGTCTTGCATGGTTGCACCAGCCAGTGGGTACCCAGCATGCTGGGATGCAGGGCTTGTAAACCGCGAGGAAAGGGAAAGCAAGAGGGATTGCAGAGACCCAGCAAACAATGTATTGTATCTACCACTCACTTAACAACTCCAGACACAACTGTTCTGCGCTAATCTCCATACACTAATGACTCCAGGACATCCAAACACCTTGGAGCAGGATCAGCAGCCACTTGAGCAATTAAGTGTATGGGTAAGGCATTTCTTGTTGACCTTAAGCTACCAGCTTGTGGCCTGAACCAGGAGTTTCATTAGTGCAGTTGTGTAATTCCCTTTCTTAACATTAACAATTAATTCATCCCAGTTTCCAACACAGGCCCTGCCGCACAGCCCATATATTGGTCTCATGTTTCTCCAGTTTCGATGGCACAGAACCATAACCATGATGGCATCGGCAGCAGTTTGAAGCCCACAGCAATTTACTAGAAGGGAAGAAATGTCTAAGCAGGTAGCTGCATGTCTGAGCAGGATCAGACTGAGACCAAACATACTTAACAACCTCATTAGAGAGCCCAGCCCGTTTCTGATGCTCACAGAAATTATTTGTGCTGGTTCAAAACTCCTCACTAAGAAAAACATATGAAAACAAACAATTACCTTTTTTTGTCAATTAATTTTAAAAATACTTCTCCAGGAGTTCTTTGCAGGCTCATAAGAATATTTGTTTGTTGGGCTATACAACAATATGTTGCAATACGAGTGCTGTGCTGATAGAGAGTGAAACACAGACCCTAGAAAACACCTTCTACATGAGTCCTTTCTCCACTGTAACCAGCCCTGTCTTTTGTGCTGGAGGCAGCCGATTTGCACATTTCATTTTTTAGCATCACATCTATTTCCCCAAACCTCTGCTGTTGTGTTAGTAAGAGCCTCTGTCAGGTAAGGAATGCAGATGTGGGACTTCAAAAATGTGGCCAAAGTCAGCTGGGTCCAGCACCATGGTGGTGAGCCTTTCTCCAGCAGGGCAGCAGAAGCAGCCCCACAGTGCTGAAGTGGCCACGCTGTAATAATTAATGTTTCAAGCCTTGGCAATGATGACCCAGCAAAAAATCAATGTCATATAAATGTAAATGTAAAGCTATACCCATCAGAGAGCATTAAACTCCAAACTACATTTGTAACTCACAATTTAACTAAATAACATCATCATACAGGGCTGTCGGTTGTCATCTGCTGAGGGACGGTGCAATGAGTGGGTTACACTGCATCAGCAAGACTGGTGGGATCTCAAATGCAGTGTTGTGTCCAAGGTTATGGACAGTGAATGTCCATGGACATGTAGGAGTAAAGGGATCTATCCATCCTGTCCTTCCATCTCTTCCACCCGCAGAGGTGTGATGGCCCATTCCCACCTCACAGGAGCGATGAGGACAGAAGAACTTGAGCTCGTGAAGTGCCTAACGCTGCCATCACACCAGCAATCCCAGCACCCACCAACATCGAGTCATCAGGGCCACAGACACTGCAAATACACTGCACAAGGCAATTTGACACATATGCTTTTAGAAATGGTGTGTCAAGCCAAATGCTGCTTCAGACTCCCTCCAAATCATGTTACGACTGCAAAGTGCTGTCAAAGTAAATGAAAATTCAGTGCGGTTTTGGAAACAGAGCAAAAAAGAAAAACAAAAACATCTTAATGGGAGAAAAATTAAGTAATGGTCACTTAATTGCTTAACTTCAATGTTCCCAGCTTTAATTAGGATCCAGGGAAATAAAATGTTTTAAGCCCATCTGCTTACAGGCTCCAGAAAGATGAAAACCTTCAAAAATTACATAAATAATAAAGTCCCAGGCTGCTAGCATTTTATTGAGTTCCTCCCCACAGATTTCAGTATATGCCAGTATTGCAGGCATAAAATTTGTTTTAAAACACATTTTGCAGAAAGCCAGGTTAATTCATGTACCAATTTAATACATTAGGGAAGTATGATTATTTATTAAAAATGGCATGCTCTGTTCTCTGTAAACACTGCAACCAAATGGCAGTGGTATCGGGCAAGGAGGAGGTTTTTATTGAAGCATAGAGCTGAGGGGACCCCCTCCCGGCAAGGGGTCCAAGAGCCTGATTCAGGCTGTAAGGGGTCAAACACAGCATCGGCTGTAGGGGCCAGCGGGGGGAGAAACACAACACAACCAGAGCTGCACATCATACACACACCCACGATATAGATGGCCTACAGTTTTAACTACCAAAAAGGTACCACAGATCCTAGGAAGAGAACAGGGATTTAAGCTAGAGCTGGCTAAGATCTTTGGAAGATCTCTGAAGGAGGGTTTGGTTTCTTTAACTGAAGAGTACGGCTTTGACAAAGCTTTTGTGGGGTTAAAGTGTACCAGTTTTGATGGCATCTCTTGTGAAATAGCTTTCCTCATTTCAAAGCATTATTCTCAAAACAAATTCCAGTCTCTTCTTGAATTTTTTTTTTTTTATAAATTCATTCAGTACTTTGCATCACTGGTACCTTCATCACCAGCACTCACAGGAGCCATACATAGTGTGCACCACATCACATCAAATCACAGCACCACAAGACACATGTCACATTTAGGCACACTATCCCTGTCTAAACCTCTGGGTTTCTTGTCAGGTTGTGTTACCGAGCTGCATGGCTGCAGCTGCCAAGTGTCCTGGCTAGGCAGGTAGGAGCACCACCAGCCCCAGCACAGGCTACGGAGACACCACCAGAGACCTGCTGGCCACCTACATCCTCCTCAGAAACATCTCCTGGACAGTAGAGGAGGAGAAGGCTTTGGGAAATAACCCAAGGGCTGTAGTGTACCTTTGGCCAGCTTTGTGGTCTGTCGTACACCTGCACGCTGCCAGGCACAGAGGCTGTGAATTACAACCAGTACTCCCAAATATCTCAGCCAAAGACACAAACAATACTGAATTATTAATCACGGTTAGCCGCTGTCCTGGTTTTGCTGGGATAGAATTAGTTTGCTATTCAGGAGAGCTGCATTTCTGAGAAGACTGCAGCCCTCAATTCAGTGGAAAACAGAGTTGATGAGGCACTTCGTTTTAGTTTTTGGCCAGCACTGGTATGCAGTGATCAAAGTTTTTAGGAGTTTTGAGACAGCCAGGTGCAGAAGCTGGGGGGAGCAAACCCACGGCAGCACTACCCAAGCTGGCCAACAGGATTATTCCATACCAGAAATGTCACATTCACTGTGAACAGAGGAGTTTGCTAGGGATGGCCCTCTTGTTTCTCAATGGCTGTGATTCCCAGAGGACCTCACCCATCACTGTGCTCATGAGGCCTACTCCCCCCAGTAGTTGTGACCACTATGTCATCTGAGTATAACTTTGTGTACTTTATATTAATATTGCTGTTAATACCAGGTTTTGTTCTTTTTATTTTTTTAATTCAGTTTTAACTTCACACACCACCCCCCCAGGTCTCCTTTTCTTTTCCCAATTCCCCTCTCCAGTTGGGAGAAGTCATCAGGTGACAGCACATCTGCCTAAATGACAGTTATGTCAAGAATTTCAGTTTTAACGGGACCCAACATATTCCCAGCACCACCACCTCCCAGCTTTGGATGGCAGTGACATCCTTCTGGTCCTGGCCCTGAGATGGTTTTATTTCTGAGCAATCTTAGCTCTCTTCACATAAACACACATATTTAAAGCAAGAAGTTTCAAAGCACTACCTACATATACCCCAGAGGCTGATTCCCACCTTTTCCTGAGACAAAATTTAATTAAATTCTAAAAATCTCTAGACTTAAGTTAATCCCATGTTTTGTTAGTTCCCAAGACATGATTTTCAAAAGTCCCAATGGTGGCAATATTTCTTCCTTTTTTATTTTCTTTTTTTTCATTTAGGACTTTCACTTGAAATAAAGACTAAGAAAAAGAAAAATCGAGATTTCATTCAATATTATACCTTATTATACATTTCACTGTTTAAACACTCCCAGAAATGTGTTGTGATATGATAAAACCAACACATTTAATTTCATTTTCAATCTTGTGTTAAATCTACCACAAAGACTGATCTTATTTATGTGAGATGAAAGCTAAGCTTATGATGCCAAGCATTTATCACTATCATTTTAAATCTGCCATTTCTCTCTCCACAGCCTCACACACACCCTCACACCGACACAGCGTTTCTGAAGTATGGGTAGGATTATCTGTTGGAAGACACTAAATGTTACACCTTGATGCCATTTTATGGTCTTTGTGGAAATTACATTGGTTGACTTTTTTACCTTTGTACTGAACAGATGTTCATTAATGACCCCATCTCAAATAGCTCCATTACCAGCACACTATTTGCAACGTGCTTTAATCAAACTGCATTGAGCGATAGGAGGGAACTCGTACTGCGGTCCTTCAGGTGACGGGAAGAGTCTTCCCCACCCTTCCAGCTGCCTGGCACTTCATCAGGGTAACCAAGTGCCCACTGAGTCTCCAAGCTGTCCCTCTACAGAATGTAAAAGCTCTACTTACAAGGATAGAGCTGCCTCTGCTGGAGACAGTTATCTCCAGATTGAGACACTACTGCAAATATTTACATTTCTGCTCCAATTACGGGGCTTTCCTTGGCTTACCTTCTCCAAGGAACACCGGGAAGAAGGCACATCTTCAAACCATGTCCTCATGAACACCAGCAAAACACCCCACCGCACTCACATCCAAAGGAGAGGATGGCAAGAGCGGTAAACTTTCTATTACAAGTGCAGGTCCTGCTACTTAACTTTTCTCTAATATACTACGCTTGCTAAAGCTCACTGGAATTCTGCATTTTCTCTAGACCAGTCATTTTTCAGCCTGCACTAAAATAAAATAAAATTAAAATTTAAGGTGACTTCAAGCTACAGCATGAGGTATGCTTTCATATTTTTCTTCAAACACTAGAAAAACTACCTTTTCCATCCTCCTGAAAGGCTCTGTGTTCAGCAAACATCCTGCTGAGGGAGCCTGGTGCTTCCTGGCTGTCCGGGGGAATTACTGCAGGGAAGCGTGAAGCCTCCATTGCATGCAAAGGGCTGGCCCATAAAACAAGGGCTGCACCATGGCTGATGAGCACTTGCAGTCAAAGCAAGTTTAACGCTTTCTATAAGATCCAGACTTGTTAATTTCAACAATACACTTTTAAAAAATAAAATACCTATAGACAGTAAAATGAGACTCTTCAGCCATGGTTTCTAAATATTGATGCATTTCCTAACTATCTTTCCTAATGGCCCATGTCAGCCATGGTTCATGGAGCATCCTTGCAGAAACTGCTTGCTGTTGCTAAAACAACGGCAGGTTTAAAATTCCTGGGTTCCTCATATATCAGAATGAGTTTTTATCTATTTTTTTAAAATGAATTTAATTAAATATTGAGTAAAGTGCCACAGCAATCCATTCTGGGCTTTCGAAGGAGAAATTCAGTGATGCACAATTATTTTGTTCACTGAGACAAGGAAGAGTCAATTTTTAATGTGCCATGAAGGATTTATAAAGAATATATCTTGCAAGAGAAATAAATATGAGCAGACATCTTTATCTCTCTGGATTGGTTTGGTGTCCATCTTTGCAGATTTCAACTTCTTTAATTATATAGATAGAACAGAAAAAGCAGAGAAAGAGCTAGAAGTATTTCAAGGCTCTATATGAGTGTCATGCCAGGACGAATGATAGGCACCTCCAATAACTCCAACAGCACAAAGATGGACAAACTGCCACAGGGACCAAGACAGAACTGAAGGGGTAAAGGCAGACAAATGGAGATGAATTTCTTGTGAGCATTATGCATGTGGTTAAATGGTCAAATTACACGAGAGTCAGGGATAGTAATGGAAGGGTTGGATTTCTCAGCGTATGTGAAATTAGACCCACCCAGAGCCACTATCAGAATTGAGGTTAATCAGTGTCGTTAAATTCTCTCTATATATACATTGAAGAGTTTTAATAATAAAACAGAATGAATAACAACTGTGTGCTTATATAGGAAATTACAGGGAATTAATGCAAATCTGTAATTTGCTCAAGGGGCTCTAAATACATCATAAGCTTGGAGAGTACAATTCAAAAGATTTACGGATGGCTGCAAAGCCTTGTGAGGGAGTTTAGCTGCAGGTTCCCCAGTCATATCTTGTGCTAGTAATTTACACAATAAACGCTAATATTAAAGAGTAATTCCATGGGTGGTAAGGAAACATGCTAACTTTCAAGTTTCTAATTATTTTCCTTCCCTTTGAACACACAGAACTAAAAATGCAAGAAAATACACTTTGCATTTCTAGCGCACTTCCCAGTGCTTTGACCCAGCAAAGTACTCTAGAAATCAGTTCCTGACCAAAGTCTTTGCCCAGCAAAAACTTCCCAGTATCATGATGATCAGATCTGCTCTGGACAGAGAACAGCCAGGTTTTCTCTAGAGTAGAGAGCCGAGTCAGCAGCATTGAATTGTCAGGAGAAATCCCCTATGCTAATAAATAAATTACAATCGGAAAGATGCGGTCACCAGTTGCAAGTTAAGTGGTACCCAGTGCCCGAGGTGACACGTTATAGCCAGCGGTGGAGCAGAGCACCGTGTCCCACGAGACCAATGCACTAGCAGATGCCCTTAACCCGGCCTTGCTGAGGAAGGATGGCATGACAAGCAGAACAGACGTCTCCTCCTCAGAAGAGGTGGGAAGCTGTTCTGCAACTTGCAGCTGATGCTAATTTATTGCTGCCTTCATGCACTGCTGTTGTGATTCCTCCCTCTCAGCACCCAGGCTGCCTCCTCCAGCCCAGCATTATCCCTCCACCATCACCATCCCTCCGACTGCTCCATCTCATGTGGCATTTACAAGCGCCACCACACAGTGATTTCAAGTACTTGATTAATTTGGTGATAAGAGAAAGCCATTTTTAACCATGTGCCACCTGTGTGTGTTAGGTGCACAGGTGTGCACCAGCACATGCACGAGTAGCAGCCACTTCACCAACCCCAAGTGCCATCCTCTACCAGAACACAAAAGCTTCAGCAAAAACACGACAGCCACAAGCAGGGGGACAGAGGGAGAAGTAGGCCTTGGGAGCAGAACAACAGACAAGACCCTCCAGGAGTGGTGACAATCAAGGAAAGAGAGGATGGCCCCAGCAAACCCCCTAATTTATAGTGAGCACGATGTTTATGGAATGGAATAATTTTGTGAGCATCTTGGTCAGCTACCCCAGAAGCCCCTGGCTTTCTCTCCCCCAGCTTCTGCACCAAGATAAGCTTAAAACTGCTAAAGACCTTGATCCCTACAGCAACCTGCATACCAGTCAGTCAAAACCAAGAATATTTCTCCTGAATAACAAACTGACTTTATGATTCTATCCCAGCAAAAATAGGCCAAGAGGGCACTCAGTTTACACACAGGAAAGCTGGAGGTGAAGCATTAGCTGAAGCAACATCCCAAACGAAACTCCTGTGCCACATCCACCTCCAGCACACCTTGGGCTCCAGCTCCTTGGCAATCAGAGAAAGTCCTGCAGAACAGTTTCCACCAGGTTCCCGCTTCAGACTCTTACGATCAAAAAGCTGCTTTCCAGATGTCCATATGCTGGTATAAATCTGTGCTCTCCTTAAGGAGTAGGCAGACTGTACCACAGACGGAAAATTGCTCTATAAAGTCAGGAGGTTGGGAACCATTAGCAGCTTTCAGCTGGCGTTGGCAGGACATGATTATCAAGATGTTTACTATGGACTTGCGGTTGAATAAATTGGGTCTTACAGCTCGAACCTGAATGGAGAAATAGGAGACATGGGTAGGGGAGACAGCTCGGAGACAACAAATGAACAATAATGGTAGAATTTTAGCAGCTACTATTTTTCTTTTTCTTAATCTTCTTTTAAATTATTATTGCTATGAGAAAAATTAGCCCAGATCTTACAATTATCGCGGCATGGAATTTCATTTGCAGGGCATTACTGAGAGGAGCTGATCCACATCCTCACAGAGCAAGGAAGGCTGGTGGGGTCAGATTCCGCACTTCATGTTCCTGCAAGTCTGCTATTAAAAAACTGGATTTTTTTGTTCCCGAACCTGCAGCATGTAACAGTGGTAGCTTTGACACCATCTTTATATAGGTCATGTCATAAAGGAAGGCACGTACCACTCCGTATGCTATGAAAAAATAGCAAATTTCCTGACACACTGCAATAACTTCTGAAGAAATGAACGGCATCCCCACTTTGCTCCCATCAGCCTGCGAGGCACTGAGTCTAGATCAGCTGTCAGAAGGAAACCCGATTTCTTAAAAGTCACAAAGCTTTCTTGTACTATTTACGTAGGTAAGCACCTCCGAAATGTAGAGTTGCACAACCGTAACCAAAAATTAGCAGCCTAAGCACAAGAACTGTTTACTCAACTACAGAATATAGTTTAGTTGCATTTTATTTCTACTCTTTCCTCTCAACAACTAAAACTAATTTAAAAAAAAAATCTGTTGACCATGGTAAGAAGGTTTTGCAGGGGCTGTGCAAAGAGGGGCCCCAGATCGCTCTGCAAGTGGAAACCTCACATTTTCCCAAGAAGAAGAGTGTGGTACCGTGAACGTTCCCATTAGCGAGAAGGTAGGTCACCACAAGGGACTGCACATCTTAACGCAGCTACAGTGCCCTGCTAAATTAGGGAACCCAGTTACATCAGTCACTGAACTTTTAAATTTCCATTTTTCTGCCAGGTAGTTTAACTACATTTAAAGGGAGCTTCTTAAAACGGCAGAAATCAAATGTGATCTGATCAGCTTACAGTCACATCAGATGAAAGCTACTTCAGGTAATTCTAGACTTAAGCACGCCTTGCATTTAAACAGACGCGTAACCTTTCCCCCCTCTAGTTAAAGCCTAGCTAAGATACTAAAACCAAAAATCAAAACTAAACAAAATCTCCAAAAAGCTGACCCAAACTGCAGCACAGCAGGCGTGGGCTTCACAGGACAGTGCTCAGCACAAAACATATATGTGTTACTAAAGATATCACCTGCAGCTCAGTCCAGGCTCTGTTGTCTCAGATGTTTCAATAATTTCACGGTGCTCTCTGCAGACAACGACATGGCTTTCCAAACTGAAAAGCAAAAAAGTGGCAAGTATAAATTAAAAAAAGAAAAAACACTGCGAGCTTGCTTTGGTACAGCTCCGTTGAAACCCAACCTGAAACCCACCCATGCCCCCCAGGAAACGGTGCCTGGTGCTGCTCGGGCTCGTTGAGGGCACCCACATGACACTCAGGTGATCACCTGTGAGCCCAATGCTATCATCCAAGAGATTTAACAAGGACTTCACCATAAATGCTGGGGATCAGCAGAAAAACAGCTCCAGAAAAGTAGCCACCAGATCATCTGAACCTCACAGAGTGCTGCAGGATACAACCTTAAGAGGAGAAGCTGAAGGTCAGACCCACGTGTCAGGGTTGTACTGGATCAGGACACGAACCCCGAGATGTCTCAGTGTCAAATGCTGTACCTTGCAATCCTCTGCTCTTCTCCTGGCATTTCAACCATGTGCTCCAGTGAAGTTTTAAGGGTGATACAGTACCATGGTGATTTATTGCCTAGGAGTTCACTGATGGTTAAACTTTCATAGGCCATAATAGGGCAGATCCCAAGCTCCAGTGAAATTATCGGCTACAAAAGTAACGACTAAGCCTGCAAATAATTTAGACAAGGAAATCAATCAATTCTGCCCTACATAATAATGTTCAGACCTTCACTGGCAGCACTAACACCGCCTGTTCATTGCTACTCCAAATCACCCATCACTGGAGACCCACCAGCCAAAAGCAGTTCATTAATTTTACCAGCATTTACTAGACACTTTCTCAAGCGAACCTGGGACTCTGTCATAGGAGAACGTCCTTGGGCTTCTCAAAAAGCACACAGGCTCAGGTTTTTAATGTTACCTTGCCTTGCACTTTCCATCTGGCAAGGATGCAGGCTTCAGGAGAGTATTGCCTCTGCCATGTCTGGCTCTTTAAGCAGGGACTTGGAAGCAGGGTGAAAACCTAAGAGGTTTTCACATCCCATACACAACTGCAGTGCACAGCTGAGCAGGATCAGCACCATTTCACTGTGTTCTCATTGCACCTATGCTGTTCGGCCAGTCCTGGGAGGCTGGCAGCAGCACTGCAGGACCTCACTGCTGCTGCGTTGCAGCAAACTTCTCACCCAAGGGGAGCTCCTATCATGCTACACACGTAAATACGTGCTAAAAAGGATTTCTGTCCTGCAACATTCATTGTTAGCACAGGAAAGAATTGCATATGAATAGAAAGATGCTATTTTGTACATTTCACCAAGGAAAAACAGAAGCACAACGAGCCTCAGCAACTTGCTCAGAGTCTCGCAGGGAGACTGAGCTATGAGTTAAGCCCAGCTCCATGGCCCAGGAGCAGCCCTTGTTCTGGTCCTCCCTGCCCCTCGAGCGATGCCTTGGGCTATTCAAACACATCTGTCCTTGTCTCCAATTAACATTCAAGCGATTTCAGACCACAGGAGCTCACTACATCCACACAAAAATATGCATCCTACTAGGCACAGAGAATGAAGAGCACAAAACTCCACAAAAATCCAGCTTTTAATCTGAAAATGTAACATCCAAGTGTTCCCGTGACTGGTCGCTGGGAAAGTGGAGCTCTACGGTGCTCCACAGGGCCTCTCAATCGCCCGGCATTGCCACTGAAACCAGCCCCTGCACACAGCCTATATGCTCAGCAGCGCTGATAAGGGGATCCATGCTCACATTTTTGGAGAATATCAATATCTGTCCTTCATGGAAAAAAAAAGTGAACGATAACTCTTTGCCTGATGCCTGTGTGATGAATTTACAATGGAAAAAGCCCTTCGAGTAGAAGAATTGGCCTCAAGTGAGCCATTAATATTGGAGCGTTGCAGCTCTGTCAGATGTTACAATATTTAAATGAATAGAATATTACTGTTTCTACTTAACCAAAATGCTAACGTACACACAGACCAAGAACAGCGCTGCACAGAGCACACTGTGATTTTACACTTAGGGACAGCTTGCCAAGACATCTCCACAGTGATTGCTGCAGACTGTAAAAGCGCAGCCTGGCAGGGCACAACCCCACCTTTCCCAGTGCAGTTTGTTAGGTGGGGGTGCAAATAAACAAAACAAGAAACAGGCACCTGGAACATAGGGCTTTCACCTGAAATTCTACTTAGGGTTTTAAAGTCGCTTTAAGGAGTTATTAAACCAGAAAATTGCAACAACCTGACAATGTTACAGCAGAATAGCCCTTCATTTGCACTAAATGCTTGGTAATACTGACCTTATCAATTGGCATAGGAACGTGTGGGTCCCTATTAAAGTTTTGCATGCCAGCACAATTTCAACAATACAGGGTTATCTATCACTTCTTGGCACTCACTGCCAGGCACTCACTGCAGGAAGGGGCAGAAGCTCTAAGGATGCCTGAAGCACATTATTAATAGCATACCAATACAGGGGCTGTGAGGAGCAACGCAGACAGACTCCCTATAGCTATTTTTAATGCCACGCTCTTATTTTTCACAAAATTACAGAATATTAGGAGTTGGAAGG